>NC_091978.1:86289932-86487432 GCF_044704955.1 Pristiophorus japonicus | reverse complement strand
GGGCGGAAACGGAGGGAGAACTAGAAGTCACTATCATCTCAATTTGGATTTACAGACAAAAAGTTAAAACTTTTTAAAAAAAATGCACACACAGTTTACAAAATAATTCTACTTCCTGGGTTTAAAACAGGGCTAGAATTTCCCTAAAACCCGCCATTGCCGGACTGCTGCCCTAAAAGATCGCTAAGATTCTTTAATTAACACCAGCGAAAAATTGCATGAAAAAAATGAAAAAATACTGCCTGGCGAGAAAATGGATCTTACACGTAGATTCTCAGGGGTTAAATGTGATCCTGGACAAATGGGCGGTTCTTAACCAAAATGGGCAGTAATTACTCAAATTTAGACTGAGGCTGCAGTTGGGCCTAGGGAGGGGTAAAACACAAAATATTTTTTCCAAGAAACAAAAAAAAAAAAATCAGAAAACATTCTCACGACACCTTTTAACTTAATCACTGTAAAAGAATTTAAAAAGAATTAAAAAACCCTTTAACTTACCTTTCGTTGCAGGAATACTTACCTATCATCCAGCTCCGGCAGCTTTTCATGGACGTTTTTTTTCGAGCTTACTTACAGGTCACCGCTGAGCCCAAACTTGGACAGTAGCAGTTTCTTTAGCGGTGCAAGTCAGCGGCCCGCCCCCCCATCGATATTTTGAAAACCCCGGCGGAACTCTTTTTAAAAAAAAAAAGAGTGGAAATTTTCGCCGCAGAAAACCATGAAAATGAGGTGGAAATTCTAACCCTTTGAAATTAAAATTCCAACTCCAGTTAGACCTGCTTGTGTCCACAAAAATACAACCCTAGTGCCAATCTATACCTACAGGCCAGGAGGAGTCAAGACAAAAATCATAGAAAAATTGTGAGCGTTCATGTGGCTTATTCACATACACTTCAATGCAATTGTTCAGTCTTGGACGTGATCTTTCTGCTGTGTTATCTGTCTGCCCTTATGACTGGAAACCCCGCGACCTGAGAGAGAACACCATCAGCAGGTCGGGGACATAAAAGCAGAAGCCAGCCTCTGCAGGAAGCAGCGCGATCCGTTCCAAGAGGGAGATGGATTCGAGGAGGGCGACTGGTTTGATGTCACCTCAATCCAGGTCGCCGATTGGAGCGTGGGTGGGATCAAGTGCAGGAGGAGAGGCAGCGAGCAGCAGCACGTGATCAGGGCCCAGGAGAGGCCCATTAAAAACGGCATTAATTTTTCTTTAACGAATTATTCAACGGAAGGTTGGATTAGATTTAAATTTGGCATTTTAAAGATCCGTATTAAAGATGGCGCCGTTAGTGCCAGGTGCGACTGCTTTTTGCTGGCGGGTTCCCGGGCGGATGCTAAATCGTGAGATACGCTTGAAAGTTCCGCCCGGGGTGCAAGCGCAGCGTTGCACGCTGATGAAAACATCAGGCAGGCACTAAGTTTTAGCTCCGCTGCAAAACCACTGCCGAAAGGTCCGCCCAGGCGCAAATTGACGTGCCCAGTTTTGCACAAAAAAAAATTGCTTTTGCATTTCGCCCAGACGCTAAACTGGTCGCAAACCCCTCAAAAATCCAGCCCAAAATTTTGAATGGAAGAAAGCTGGGTGATGTGGTAGAGCAGAGAGAATTAAGAGTTCACGTTCCCATCTAACACTTGTTTTTCACTACATTACAACAGTTCAAAAATACTTCATTGGCTGGCCTGAAGTTGCGAAAGACACTTTCCTGCACTATCCTCATATCCCTGGATTCCCTTAATATCTAAAAATCTGTCGACCTCAGTCTTGAATATACCGAACGACTGAGCATCCACAGCCCTCTGGGGTAGAGAATTCCAAAGATTCACCACCCTTAGTGAAGAAATTGCTTCTCATCTCAGTCCTAAATGGCTGACAACTTATTCTGAGACTGTGACCCCCGGTTGTAGACTCCCCAGCTAGGAGATACATCCTCGCTGCATCTATCCTGTCAAGCCCTGTAAGAATTTTGTATGTTTCAATGAGATCACCTCTCATTCTTCTAAACTCGAGAGAATGTAGACCTAGTCTACTCAATCTCTCCTCATGGGATAATCCCCCCCATCCCAGGAATCACTCCCTCTATGGCAAGTATATCCATCCTTCCTTGGGTAAGGAGACCAAAACTGTTCATAATACTACAGCACAATTTAAACAAAACCAAAAAAAGCTGTTATTGAATACTTGTTACTTCTGAAAATGGTACAGAAGTATACATCATTTCCATGGTCTAGGAACTGTAGAGCTGTGAAAAGCATCTCCACAATTCCAATATCAGTTGTGACCAGGATTACTGTCCCATTAGCAAAACACAAGATTAATATTCCCTTTAAAGTTTTAATAACCCAGTAATGTCACTACAGTTGTAAACATGGCATTAAAATGTGCTTCCAGAGCCATTGGTTCAGTCCTGATCTCCACGTGCCACAGGATTGTAATGTTTATAGTGTGGTGGTTTTGCACTGGTGAGGAAATGCGCCACCCAAGCCTCAGCCTGCTTCCGTGCATGGATAACCTCAAACCACATTTTGCAACTTCACTAACTATGAACACATAAAAGCAATACAAGTACATGAGCATTAAAACAAAATAGGAAAGCTAAACACAAATTCAATAGGAAGTTGAAGCAATGTGTTGAAAGATACTGCCATTGAATCCCATTAATAGCTTTTTCTTTCTGGTACGCAATGATTAAAATACTGTACACTTCTGCAGCAGTCAGATAAGCATCCGGCTCTGGTTTATGACCTCACTCCTTACCAGCTTTTTGCATTACAAGAGATTAAATGGTGGGAAGTTCCTCATTTTTGTAGCACAGGATTTCATTATTCAACATGCTAAGTGCACACTGTTGAAACCATTGGGTGTATAGAACCTGTACAAATACAGAGATGTTTATTTATGCCCATCATTTTGTATGTTGGAATTCTGGAATCATTGAGCAAGGGTATTCTACAACTGCTTCTTTTGGAAGGGGGCAAAAATGTCCAAATTTGTAAATATTAAAACTCAAAATCAAACAATCAAGAGCAAGTTCAAAGTTTTCCTAACTGACAGCCACAGAATACGAGTACAGGGCTAGGAGCAGTATATTTGCAAAATAGGTTTAGAGAGTGTTCTCTTTAGCTCTTTAATGTTCCTGTAGAATTCTGGCAGAGGCAACAAAAAATAAAATCACAACACTTTGCTTACTTGAATACCAGAAATCATGTTTGATGGCACTGAAAAACGTGGAAAAGGTTATTTTAAAAAAATCTTGATATTTGCTTGAATTGACAGGATTAATGGGCCTACTTCATTGCTGCAGTGTTAAATATTTCTGTTGCAAGCACCTCCATCCAATATCCTGATGGATTCAAGAAACAAACGACGTATAAATCATGAGTTAACAAGAATACAGGAAAGATGCACAAACCTGATAACTTCCAACCAGTTTGCATTCTCTAAAGCAGACAGCCATTTAATGTCAGACTCCCAGAATTCAGCAGCATTATCTGGTCAAGAACAATTAATATTAGCAGAGAGTTGAATATATCTAGATCAATATACAATGAGTTTATCAGATTGGACCAAATTTGGTTTCAGACTACAAACTGACCTCATTCATACTCATGCCTTCTAAATGTGAAGAAAAACATGGGTTCTGTACATATAGGCCCGGATTCTGCGGTTATAATGACGGTGAAATGGTCAGTGATGCAGAGAGGATGTTTCCACTGATAAGGGAGACTAGAACTAGGAGGGGGCATAATCTTAGAATAACGGGCTGCCCATTTAAAACTGAGATGAGGAGGAATTTCTTCTGAGGGTTGTAAATCTGTGGAATTCGCTGCCTCAGAGAGCTGTGGAAGCCGGGACATCTTAATTGATAAAGAATTAAGTGGTTATGGGGAGCAGGCAGGGAAGTGGGCCCGAGTCTATGATCGGATCAGCCATGATCGTATTAAATGGCAGAGCAGGCTCGAGGGGCCATATGGCCTACTCATGCTCCTATTTTATATGTTCTTATGACATTGTGAAATGGATAGTAACTTCAGGTTAAACATGGAAATCCAGAGTGATTCCCTGCTGCTCCACAGGGAGTGCTGTTGAAGTCCCCGCAGACGACAATCTTTAGAAATCACTGAACCAACGAGAATTTCCCTTTTATCCATGCCTTTGTTACCTCGAGACTTGACCATTCCAACACTCCTGACTGGCCTCCCATATTCTACCCTACGTAAACTAGAGGTGATCCAAAACTCGGTTGCCCAAGTCCTAACTCGAACCAAGTCCCTGTGCTTGCTGAACTACATTGGCTTCCAGTTAAGCCAAGCCTCGCTTTCCAAATTCTCGTCCTAGTTTTCAAACCCCTCCATGGCCTCGCCCCTCCCCATCTCTGTAATCTCCTCCAGCTCCACAACCCCACCCAGAGCTGCTCTAATTCTGCCTGCGAGCATTCCTGATTTATAAACCGCTCAACCATTGGTGGCCGTGCCTTCTGTTGCCTAGTGCCTAGGCCCCAAGCTCTGGAACTCCTACCTAAACCCCTCTATCCTCCTTCAAGACGCTCCTTAAAACCTATCTCTGACCAACCTTTTGGTCATTTGCCCTAATTTCTCCTTATGTGGCCCACTGTCAAATTTTTTTATCTTATATTACTCCTTTGAAGTGCCTTGGAACATTTTACTAAGTTAAAGGTGATGTATAAATACAAGTTGTTGTTGTTGATACTGTAAAAAAAACCAAGAGTTAAGCCTTTTAAATGTGGTTTAACTGGTTTGTTAGCTGTGTACTAAAACATAATTAGTGCGGCACAACTTCAGGCACTAAAAACTAAGTTTGTATTTGTGGAATGTCAAATTTTTCCATTGATAAAAATTCCACTGGTTTTGAATAAAATAAAAATTAATTTTTATTTTAAAGTTTAACATCTCAGCTTCTACCTTAATCCTATGTGTATGTCCAAATCTTTATTTCGCTCTCCAAAATTTCTAAAAACTGAAGGATAATCAGTGTATATCACTTCCTGTTTTGCTGTCTGAGAATTCTTCAATGTGATTGGCTGCTTAGCCAAATTGATGACATCACTGTTGCTGAACGCTGGAGACCACCTAGAGTTGGCGCCAGAATCAAAGTGATGTCAGGAAAGGTGAAATCAATGTCAGAGATTCCTAGATCTTTGTGGGCAGCTTTCTTAGAGGTCAGCGGCAATTCTCTGCTGACTGCAAAATCCGGGCCATAAAGTTGAAAGGTCTTTAAGAATTTGGAAAATACAGTCACCAAATACAGAGCTAGTTTGGATCATAATTTTTTTTACAAGCTGCTTGTAAAACAATGCTAAACGTGTATTATTTATGGCTCAGTCTATTTAAATATCAAATCTGCTGCAACTAAATTTAAATTTTAAATGCTTATGCAACACAGAAATTTTCCATAAGTAATTGTTTCTACACATTGGAGTGAAGAGGACTTCCAGACACTAGGTTTAATATATTTGACCTGGAGTCAACTGCAGCTTTAATTTCTAGAATGGTTCAAACATACCCTAATTACAAACTAATAATGACATGTTATGGGTTAAGGCTAGACAGTATACATACTTATCAAATACTATTTTCCTTCAAGAAACAACCCATTAGCACACTCCAAAAGGCTCAACCAAAGTATTCAAAGCCTATACAATTCTGCCAGTAAACCGATCAATGTAATTTACTTGTTTAAGACCAATCAACACTTCAGATATCTATTTACTATCACTCCATGAAAAAAAATGAGGTAAAATTAAACTCTAAAATCACCCGGTGTTTACAAGGCTCAAAAATTAAATTTAAAAAAATAAAGTTAACCATGAAGAAGTTAAAGATAATAACCATTTTCAAGCTCAGAATAATACATTTATAGGGCTCATTTAAATGAAAAGATCCCCAATGACCTGAAACATTCTGAACCCAGTTGCATTGTTCTTCATTAAGACCTCCAATAATTACAAGATTTAATCTACAAAGTGAGTTTACCCAATAGGAACAGCTGTTTAAATTTGCAGTAAGAAGTCTGTATTTCCTGCAGAGTTGGGAGAGTGGCTGAAAGGATCTCAGTCCTGACTGTGTGATTCAAGGGATGGGTTTCTCCAAGAACTTGGAGCAGCCTGTAAATCAAAAGGAGTATAACCAATTAGATTAGTAAGTCACATAGGCCAGAGGTGCAGGCAGAACATTCTAAATACTTCTTCCAAATGCTGCACACGCACACGCGTACCCTCCCGCCAGTGTACACTTTCCTAAGGAGCAGGGAGGTCCCCCTCCCACCCGCACACTTTTCGAAGGAGCGGGGAGTGATCCTGGGGCGTGCTCCACTGGAACATTTTTAAACACTAAGATTTAATTAGATATTTCATCTTTTTAAAGAAAAAACAGGAAATACCAGTGACATTTAAAGATTCATGGATTTAGATCAAAATCCTGATCACCAAGTACCATCCCTCAATTGGCAAATCAGTAATCCATGCTGACCACCACTGGGAGAAGCAAAAGCACAGAATGTATTCCTAGGAAGTAGGGAGGGCAAGGTGTTAAAGGAATTCAAGTGCCAAGCACAAAGAGTGGCTCTAACCAAACTGTCCAAGTCCTGAAAGTAACTGTTTTATCCTAGTCCCTTTAATCATTTCTTTTTTTCTTGGGTGGGGGCAGTTAAATTGAAATAATCTGTTGGTGTTTATCAAACTGACCAATGCCAGTATAGTAAACACATTTCTCCAAGGTTTTGCACCCAGTATAAAGCATTCCCAGGTCAAGTATAGCATGGATACAGGGTAAATCTGCCTCCAGTAGAATTGAAGAACACCCAACTTTTAAACTTGTTCCCACAAATGTTCATATCTTAGGAAGGAAAAATGAGAAGTGGCAGTATTAACTAAACGGTACAATTTCAAAGGGAATGCAGGAAGAGAGAGACCTGGCGGTTCACATACACAAATCTTTGCAGATGGCAGGACAAGTTAATAAAGTTTAAAAAAGCATACAAAATCCTTGGCTTTATAAAGAGGCATAGAGTACAAAAACAAGGAAGTTATGGTAAATTATAAAATCACTGGTTAGACCTCAGCTGGAGTAAATAAGGAGGAGAACTGGTTTCATGTGGCAGGAGGGTCAGTAACCAGAGGCAACAGATTTAAGGTAATTGGCAAAAGAACCAGGAGGGAGATCGAGATTTTTTTTTTTTTAAATGCAGAGTTATTATGCTCTGGAATGCATTGTCTGAAAAGGTGGTGAAAGTGGATTCAATACCAATGTTCAAGAAGGATACAGATATATACTTAAAACAGGAAACATTTACAGATCTATGAGGAAAGAGCAGGGGAGTGGGACTAACTGGATAGCTCTTTCAAAGAGCCAGCACAGGCATGATGTGCGGAATGGCCTCCTTCTGTACTGAATGATTCTATTATATAGCTGCCAGATTGGGCCTGCATCAGGTGGCAAGGGAACCAATGTTAGTGTGCTACCTACTTGACCTATACCTGGCCAACCCATCTGTTATAGGCATGTCTGTCAATGATCACATTGGTAGATGTAGTTGTAGGACAGCCCTTGTGAAGTCTAAATCTCATCTTCTCTGTGCCAACACCATCCTAGTTGAGACACTAACAATGTGCCCAGTCAGACAGACTAACAGATCTAGCAGCACAAAACTGGATATCTAGAGACACTGTGGGCTATCAGCAGTGAAGTTTTATACTATCATCTGTAATCTCATGGCTGAACACATCCCTCACTAGCTGATCATCACTAAGCTAGACCAGCTCTGATTCAATATATAGAGAAAAGAATATCAAGAAATAGTAGAAGCTTGTAACAAAGGTAATGCGATAATTGTGGGAGGCTTTATTCTTCATATAGACTGGACAAATCAAATTGCCAAAGGAAGTCTGGAGAATATATCCATGGAATGCATTTGGGACAAGTTTCCTAGAACAATACATCATGGAACCAACCAGAGAACAGGTTATTTTAGATCATGTATTGTGTAATGAGATGGTGTTAAGTAGCAATCTCATAGTAAAGGATCCTCTGGGGCAGTGTGATCATAATACAATAGAATTTTACATTACCTTTGATTGACTTGCCTAACTCTGATACTAGAGTTCTAAACTTAAATCAATCCAATTACGTCGGCATGAGGGGTGAGTTGGCCAAGGTAGATTGGAAAAATAGATTAAAAAGGTATGGCAGCAGATAAGCAGTGGCGAGCATTTAAATACATATTTCATAATTCTCAACAAAAATACAGCCCATTGAGAAACAAAAACTCCACAGGAAAAGTGATCCATCCGTGGCTAACTAAGAAGCTAAGGATAGCATTAGTTTGAGAGAATAAGCTTATAATGTTAAAGAATAGAAGTAAGCCTGAGGATTGGGCGAGAGTCAGAAACCAGTAAAGGATGAATTGATAAAAAAGGAAAAAATAGACTGAGAAAACTAGCCAGAAATATAAAATCAGATTGTAAGAACTTCAAGTATATAAAAAGGAAGAGAGTAGCAAAAGTAAACATTGGCCCCTTAGAGGCGGAGGCAGGAGAAATTATTATGGGGAATAAGAAAATGGCAGAAAGGTTAAACAAATATTTTGTATCTGTCTTCACAGTAGAAGATGCAAAAAGCATATCTAAAATGGTGGGGAACCAAGGGTCTAATGAGGGTGAGGAACTTAATGTAATTCATACAAGTAGAGAAAAAGTACTACAGAAACTAATGGGACTAAAAGCCGACAAATCCCCTGGACTAGACGGCCGACATCCTAGGGTTGTAAACAAGGTGGCTGCAGAGATAGTGGATGCATTGATTTTGATCTTTCAAAATTCCCTAGATTCTAGAACAGTCCCAGTGGATTGGAAGGTAGCAAAGGTAACACCGCTATTTAAGAGAGGAGGGGGGGGGGGGAAGAGAAAACAGGGAACTACAGGCCAGTTAGCCTGACATCAGTCATCGGTAAAATGCTGGAATCCATTGTTAAGAAAGTGATATCAGGACACTTAGAAAATCATAACATGATTAGGCAGAGACAACATGGTTTTATGAAAGGGAAATCGTTTTTGACAATATATTGAGATTTTTGAGGACGTAACTAGCAGGGTAGATAAAGGGGAGCCAGTGGATGTAGTATATTTGGATTCCCAAAAGGCATTCGATAAGGTGCCACGTAAAAGATTATTACACAAGATAAGGGCTCATGGGATTGGAGGGAATATATTAGCATGGATAGAGGATTGGTTAATGGACAGAAAACAGAGTAGGTATAAACAGGTCTTTTTCAGGTTGGCAGGCTGTAACTAGTGGGCTGCCACAAGGATCAGTGCTGGGGCCTCTATTTACAATCTATATTACTGACCTAGATGAAGGGACCGAGTATAATGTATCCAAGTTTGCTGACGATACAAAGCTAGGTGGGACAGTAAGCGGTGAGGAGAACACAAAGCGGCAGCAAAGGGATTATAGATATAGGGCCCAAACTTGGGGAAGCCAAGTTCCGCCCAAAGGACCGCCGAGATACTGGACAGTACTTTGGGCAGAAGTTTCATTAAAAAGACCTTGAAAGACCGCCCAGTGGCAAAAAAGGGACTTGCACCGTGAATCTGGGCAGCAGCAGGCGGGAGCACCCAATCTCGGCGGCAAATGTGCCAAAGTGCCACTGAGGATTGAGTCGGGCCCGGGTTTTGGGGGGGGGGGGGAAAAAAAAAAAAAAAAAGAGAGCACATAAAAATTAAAATTTACACACGAAATACCCACTGGAAGACTTTCAGGGGACCATCCACATAAATTGTTGGATAAAAATAAAATAAATAAAAGAAGTTCACTAACACTTTTTTTTTTGCAGGTCTTCATAATTACCGTTGGGGTTAGACCTGCCTCCATGCAGCGATCCTTCCTCTTGCTGCCACCGACTCCCGCCCAGAGGAATCTGCCAGCTCAGCGGACAGGAGGCCACTAACGCACCTTGTGCGCTTGCAGCTGTCAGCGGGCGGTTCCCCTCCCACCGGCGGGAGGCTTAGTGGAAACTGGCACCGAGGGGAGACAGCCAAAGAAACTTGCCAGCAGCGGGCAGTAAGGCTACCAAGTTCGGGCACAAACTAAGATGAGTGGGCAGTAAGGTGGCAGATGGAGTATAATGTAGGGAAATGTGAGGTTATTCACTTTGGTGGGAAGAATAGAAAAACAGAATATTTTTTTTAAATGGTGAGAAACTTTTAAATGTTGGTGTTCAGGGAGATTTGGGTGTCCTTGTGCAAGAAACACAGAAAGCTAACATGCAGGTACAGCAAGCAATAAGGAAGACAAATGACATGTTGCTCTTTATTGCAAGGGAGTTGGAGTATAAGAGTAACAAAGTCTTGCTAGAATTATACAGGGCCTTGCTGAGACCACACCTGGAGTACTGTGCGTAGTTTTGGTCTCCTTATCTAAAGAAGGATATACTTGCCTTGGAGGCGGTGCAATGGAGGTTCACTAGGTTGTTTCCTGGGATGAGAGGGCTGTCTTATGATGAGAGATTGTGTAGAATGGGCCTATAATCTCTGGCGTTTAGATGAATGAGAGGTGATCTCATTGAAACATACAAGATTCTGAAGGGGTTTGACAGGGTAGATGCGGAGAGGTTATTTCCCCTGGTTGGAGAGTCTAAAACGAGGGGGCAGTCTCAGGATAAGGGGTCAGCCATTTAAGATAGAGATGAGGAGGTATTTCTTCACTCAGAGGGTTTGGAATCTTTGGAATTCTTTGCCCCAGAGGGCTGTGGATGCTGAGTCCCTGAATATATTCAATGCCTAAAAAGATAGATTTTTGGAGTTTAGGGGAATCAAGGGATATGGAGATCGGACAGGAAAGTAGAGTTGAGGTTGATGATCAGCCATGATCTTATTGAATGGTGGAGTAGACTCGAGGGGCTGTTTGGCCTACTCCTGCTCCTTTTTCTTATGTTCTTATTTTCTTACGCAAGGGTGTGCCAGGAGCAGCATAAGGAATACTTTAGAATAAGGCACCAATTTAATGAAGCAACACAGTACATACTAAAGACACAAAAACGGGCTTTAAACATCTCCATTACAAACAGAAAAGCTATATGTTCACCATTCCCAATTGTATGTGATAGATCTTATCAGGCAAGTAGTGGGAGGAGGAGGCTCCATAAACATCCCTATCCTCAACTACAAATGGAGCCCAAATGGAAGAGGCAAGGCTGAATGACTTCACCTAAAAGTGCTAAGTGAACAATCCTACTTGGCCTCCTAAGTTCCCCACCTTCATTGATGCCAGTATCCAGCCAATTTGTTTCACTCCATGTGACATTAAGCAGCAGCTAGGAAAGCACTGGGCATAGTAGAGGATACAGGTCCTGATAACACCTGAAAGCCTTGCACACTATTCACAACATACAAGCTTAGGCTGACTAGTGACAGAAATCACCCCTAAACTTCAGCATCACTAACACCCAGAGGGGTAACCACTGACCAGTTGTTAATGTGGCTGGCCCAGTTTAACACCAGGGCAGGGCAGAGGTGAGGTACTGTAAAGAGTGGCTCACCTCCCGACCCCACAAACCCTTTCTACCATCGACAAGACTCAAGTCAGGAGCGTGATGGAATGCTCACCACTCAGCTGGATAGGTGTAGCTGCAGCACTCGAAGCTCAACATCATTCCGGACATGGTTCTGATGAAAGGCCATCGTCCTGAAATGCTAACTGTTTGTCTCCAAGATGCTGCCTGTCCTGCTGAGTATTTTCTGTTTCTATATAATTCAGAACAAATCAGTTTGATCGACTGGTGCCCTTGCTACTGGATTCAATATCCACACCTTACACCACCGGTACACTGTGGCTGCAGCATGTACGATCTATAGGATGCACTGCAGCAATTCTGCAAGGTTACTTATGACCTCAGAGTTCTCTGGCCTCTACCAAGAAGGAGGACAAGAGTAGCAAGATCATGGGAACACTATCACCTCCAAGTTGCCCTCCAAATCACACCATCCTGACATGGACACACATTACCAATTTTGATTCCATTCCCTTTTCTAAATGAAATGTATTAAAAAGCAGTAATGCATCAAGGGGTTGAAATATCAAATTACAAGAACTTTGCTCTAGCAGATTATCCATGTCATCTTAACCTCAATGTGACAGTAACACAACATAGGTTAATGCCTAGAATATGCTGAAAACTGTCTGAAAGTTAAAAAGGTTCAATGTTTTTTTTGTGTTTGATTTTATTTGTTCCAACTTCTCTTCTGTCAGAGGGGAATCATGGAAATGATGTACTATTAGCTTGTTCTTGCATACCGTGTAAAATTGGTTACACTTTCCTGAGCATTATGGTGGGTCACAGGGCAGGAAGGAAGATAGCAAAAAAAAAAATTAAAATGTCACGGAGCGAAATGCACTCTTTCCAATTTGAAGTCTTGTTAACGGACACATTAACAAGATTAACTACTAACCTCTCAACCCAAACTTTGTCCATTTGTGAAGTGTTGTCATCAGCTGTTTCAGGGAGAGCTGCCATCTTCAGCAATGCACAACCACTGGAGTGAGACCAGCACCAAAGCTGCACAGGGGGAAGGTTAGAAATATTTAAAAAAAAAATATATACATTTCTTTTAAAAAGCATTGATACAAGAAAGCAAAAAAGAGAGGATGGGAGAGACAACTTGCGCCACTCACACCTAAAACAGGATTGCACGTGTCTGAAGCCCATTTTTTTTAAAAAAAGGAGGAAGCCTGCATTTATACATGATATTTATTGCAGAAATATGTCCCATGGCACATCATGGGTATAAGGAAAACACACACCAAGCTAAAGATTGATAAATTCGGATGGTCAAAGAGGTGGGGTTTAAGGAGGGTTTTTAAAAAGGAGTGAATTCCCGAGCCCAGGACTTGGTAGGCACAGTTAACAATGGTGGAGTGAAGGGAGGGGACAATGCACAAAAACCTGGCGTCAGAGGCATGGAGAGTTCAGGGTGAAAGGTGTTGCAAGCAGCAAGTTAGAGATAGGGTGCGGCAAGGCCATGGAGAGATTTAAATACCAGGGTAAGAATTTTAAATTTTAAATGGTGGAGAACTGGGTGCCAATGTAGGTGAGCGAGACAAGCAATTTATATATAAAAGAAACTGGTGGTCACTTTATATTTTGGTTACCGAAGAGGGTGAAGAATTTATTCCTCAATAGAAATTTTGAAATTGCACTGCACAGACAACGCTTCTACAGCAGCGTGACAGTATGTTCATGTATTTTAATGGCCAAAGCTTTTTTCAGTGGATTTCCCCAGAAGCACTTCCCAATAGCTGCTTACTCAGTTCTAAAAGTAAGTTATTCAGAAGATTATTCGAAAATAATAAAGTCTCAATTCACTCAGTGTGTTAGAGACAGTTTAAATTGATTCTGGGAAGGATCAGAGATATACTGGCTCAAGATGTGGATTTCAACCCAACAAACGTGTTGTTTGAAATACTATGGATGTTTGATTCAAATAGGAGAAGTACATAATGATACTTCATTCCTGGTCTAACGTCAAAGAGTACCAGTGATACATCCCGGGAAGCACACGCCCAATTTACCAGTCCTGCAGAGACCATCAAAAGAAATACAGGCGGCTCCGTGGGAAGTTCAGTAACCCCCATATAATGTTGTTGTTAAAGGACCTGATCTGGTCCTGTTTTTCTATGAATATTAGCCGCTGTTATTTAAAGGGGCAAGAAAGTCAGGTATATTAAATGTCTATACATACGGGCCAGAACAAGCATTATACTTTCATAGGCTGTCTGAAATAGGCCATTAACTGTCATGGCACATCAAAAAGTTGTTTTTCATTAAAGCATCTTCCCTTAGAAGATGAGAAGGGGGATTTAATAATGGGAAATGTGGAAATGGCTGAGAATTAAACAATTATTTTGCTTCGGTCTTCACAGTGGAAGACACAAAAACCATGCCAAAAATTGCTGGTCACGGAAACGTGGGAAGGGAGGACCTTGAGATAATCACTATCACTAGGGGGGTAGTGCTGGACAGGCTAATGGATCTCAAGGTAGACAAGTCCCCTGGTCCTAATGAAATGCATCCCAGGGTATTAAAAGAAATGGCGGAAGTTATAGCAGATGCATTCGTTATAATCTACCAAAATTCTCTGGACTCTGGGAAGGTACCAGCGGATTGGAAAGCAGCTAATGTAACGCCTCTGTTTAAAAAAGGGGGCAGACAAAAGGCAGGTAACTATAGACCGGTTAGTTTAACATCTGTAGTGGGGAAAATGCTTGAAGCTATCATTAAGGAAGAAATAGCGGGACATCTAGATAGGAATAGTGCAATCAAGCAGACGCAACATGGATTCATGAAGGGGAAATCATGTTTAACTAATTTACTGGAATTCTTTGAGGATATAACGAGCAGGGTGGATAGAGGTGTACCGATGGATGTGGTGTATTTAGATTTCCAAAAGGCATTCGATAAGGTGCCACACAAAAGGTTACTGCAGAAGATCAAGGTACACGGAGTCAGAGGAAATGTATTAGCATGGATAGAGAATTGGCTGGCTAACAGAAAGCAGAGTCGGGATAAATGGGTCCTTTTCGGGTTAGTGGTGGCTAGTGGTGTGCCACAGGGATCGGTGCTGGGACCACAACTGTTGACAATACACATAGATGACCTGGAAGAGAGGACAGAGTGTAATGTAACAAAATTTGCAGCTGACACAAAGATTAGTGGGAAAGCGGGTTGTGTAGAGGACACAGAGGGGCTGCAAAGAGATTTAGATCGGTTAAGCGAATGGGCTAAGGTTTGGCAGATGGAATACAATGTCGGAAAATGTGAGGTCATCCACCTTGGAAAAGAACACAGTAAAAGGGATTATTATTTGAATGGGGAGAAATTACAACATGCTGCAGTGCAGAGGGACCTGGGGGTCCTTGTGCATGAATCCCAAAAAGTTAGTTTGCAGGTAATCAGGAAGGCGAATGGAATGTTGGCCTTCATTGCGAGAGGGATGGAGTACAAAAGCAGGGAGGTCCTGCTGCAACTGTATAGGGTATTGGTAAGGCCGCACCTGGAGTACTGCGTGCAGTTTTGGTCACCTTACTTAAGGAAGGATAATACTGGCTTTGGAGGGGGTACAGAGACAATTCACTAGGCTGATTCCAGAGATGAGGGGGTTACCTTATGATGATAGATTGAGTAGACTGGTGTTCAGAAGGATGAAGGGTGATCTTATGGAAACATTTAAAATAATGAAAGGGATAGACAAGATAGAGGCAGAGAGGTTGTTTCCACTGGTCGGGGAGACTAGAACTAGGGGGCACAGCCTCAAAATACGGGGGAGCCAATTTAAAACCAAGTTGAGAAGGAATTTCTTCTCCTAGAGGGTTGTGAATCTGTGGAATTCTCTGCCCAAGGAAGCAGTTGAGGCTAGCTCATTGAATGTATTCAAATCACAGATATAGATTTTTAACCAATAAGAGAATTAAGGGTTATGGGGAGCGGGCGGGCAAGTGGAGCCGAGTCCACGGCCAGATCAGCCATGATCTTGTTGAATGGCGGAGCAAGCTCGAGGGGCTAGATGGCATACTCCTGTTCCTAATTCTTATGTTCTTATAAGGCCAACATTGGAAATTCCCGATCTTTGAGAGGGAAGCCATAAAGTTGTTAGAATAGACACTGAATATTATATCAGAGTTTTCTCAATACATTTCAACCAGTAACTCAATCATTAACCTTGTGCCAGGATCCTACACTTGGCAACAGCAAAGTGTTTCAATTTTGAAGCCATACACATAAAATAAATGGTGATTTTAAGGTTGGATCCTAATCTTCGTTCAGGTAATGTCTTAAGCTTTGTCCTCAAGGGTTGCTGATTTGTCCTAAATCACAAGTTACTACTTTGTAATCACTCCTAGTTGTCGTTTATACCTTCCTTATAACCAGGTAGTACTATGGGCCCAAGTTTCCACATGATTTGCTCCTGATTTTTAGGAGCAACTGGTGGAGAACGGAGTATCTTAGAAATCGCAATTCTCCACATTTAAGTTTTCTGCAGTTCTAGTCATTTAGAACAGTTTCAGTTTGGAACAGAATTTTTTTTCCCAAAAGGGGGCGTGTCCGGCCACTGACGCCTGATTTGAAAGTTTCCACAGTGAAAACGTACTCCAAACTAACTTAGAATGGAGCAAGTGAAGATTTTTGTAGGCCTGAAAAAACCTTGTCTACACATTAAAAAAATCAGGCGCAGGTTACAAATTAGGCGTCCGGAACGAGGTGGGGGGTGGGGAAAAGGGAAGTCATTAAATTCTACAATAAATCCTTAGTTATACTTATACAAATATTATACAAATAAATCCAACCTGAATAAACATTTATAAGCAAAGAAAAGATTAAATAAACCATGTTCCTACCTGTGTGAAAGTGCTTCAGGCAGGGAGAATGCTGCAGGAAGTCTCAAGTTGAGGCAGCCGTTCCCGACGGCAGGGGGGGGGGGGGGGGGGGGAGAAAGGCAGGGAGGAGGCAGCCGTTCCCGCAGGGGGGGGAAAGGCAGTGAGGGCCCGACCGACCGAAGGCAGCTGTTCCCGCCGGTGGGGGGAGGGGGGAAGGCTGCAGAAAGCCTCAGAAGTTGAGGCAGCCATTCCCGACGGCAGGAGGGGGGGGGGGGGGGGGAAAAAGAGGCCCCCCTGCCGTCGGTCAGGCCCGTCGGGAAACGGCTGCCTCAACTTCTGAGGCTTCCTGCAGCTTTCTCACTGCTGCAAGAAGCCTCAGTGCTGATCATGGAAGGGCAATGTGGTTTTATTAAAAAATGATAAAAAATGAACAGCTGCAAAGAACTACAAAAATGGCCGAGTGCCAATGTTTCCTTCACACTGCGCGTGCGCGAACGCTCCAACGCGCATGCGCAGGGTTGCCGGCAGGAAAAAAAACTCATTTAAATGCTACCCGCCCCCTCCTACTTACAAAATCGGCACGAGTGGTAGGCTCCTCCCCCTGGGCACCGCACCAAGCACACATCGAGCTGCAAAGCGCCCAGCTCGGAGGGGTGCCTGTTTTGTCGCATGTGGAAACTTGGGGCCTATAAGTGATGGTACTTGGAAAATGAACTTAGATTCCAGTGCGAAAATCTTAATACAACACAGCTCCATTTTTACTGTAGAATGAGTTACTTGGAGCCTATTTGGTTCGGCAACATTTTAAGCTTCCATTTAACTAAAATTGTTTGGAACTAAACTTAAGTCAATGCTGCAAAGAGAAAAAACAAGTCAGTACAATACTGATTAGCTAAAATTGATAAGCAGTGGAAAAGTAACATAGAAACATAGAAAATAGGTGCAGGAGTAGGCCATTTGGCCCTTTGAGCCTACATCACCATTCAATATGATCATGGCTGATCATTTTTGCAACTTCAGTACCCCACTCCTGCTTTCTCTCCATGCCCCTTGATCCCTTTAGCCGTAAGAGCAGTTTGGATCTGTTCAGCTACAGTAGCAGCACGTCATTGTTGTGACATTATAAAATTAGCACCGCTGCATACAGCAGAGAACAACATGTTTCTATTTGTAGAAGCAAACACTTGATCTTTAGACTCAAGGCAGTTAAAAATGCATATTTGGCTGGTCGTAGTGGGCAGCGTCAGATTGGCTGCTGTGTACGCCCCAACATATTTCTGACATCCCGAATCCAGAAACGCCCAGGCCGACGTTTGGATATTTCTGGATTTCGGAACCCTAAGGCCAGCCTACTTTCGTGTACGTTGTACAGGGCCTGTATTTTCCGATTTAGAGAGAGATGCTTCGGAGAAGCCTACACATACAAATGGATGTCTTAAACCCTATAGTACCACTGAATGTCCTTGTAATTAGATGAAGTTAGATGAAGTCCTTACTACTAGGGGAATCAAGGGGTATGGTGAGAAAGCAGGAATGGGGTACTGAAGTTGCATGTTCAGCCATGAACTCATTGAATGGCGGTGCAGGCTAGAAGGGCCGAATGGCCTACTCCTGCACCTATTTTCTATGTTTCTATGTTTCTATGTAATTAAAGAGATACCCTGTACAGGTAATAACATTTCATTGACTTATTTTAGATTTCTTGCAGTGTAGTCCGGCTTAATGACTAGCTGTTCTGCATTGGTTGAACATGCTGAGCATTGAGTCTAAGAGTTCTGGGTGCCTTTGGTTTTATCCTTCACTATTTGTACACCATACATGGAATAGAGGTATCACTTACTTTTTCTTCTTGTGTGCAGTACTTTAGATTTGTCATTACTGTATTAAATTTTAGCTTTCAAACAGGATTCAATCCAGCAGAGTCAGCATAGTTTTATGAACGGGAAGTCATGTTTGACAAATTTGCAGGAGTTCTTTGAGGATGTAACGAGCAGGGTGGATAAGGGGGAACCAGTGGATGTGGTGTATTTGGATTTCCAGAAGACATTCAATAAAGGT
Organism: Pristiophorus japonicus; assembly: GCF_044704955.1. NCBI lineage: Eukaryota > Metazoa > Chordata > Chondrichthyes > Pristiophoridae > Pristiophorus > Pristiophorus japonicus. The sequence continues at coordinate 86,468,991 of NC_091978.1, read as the reverse complement.
GCCACATCAGAGGTTACTGCACAAGATAAAAGCTCACAGGGTTGGGAGTAATATATTATCATGGATAGAGGATTGGTTAACTAACAGAAAAAATCAGATTTGGGATAAATGGGTCATTTTCCAGTTGGCAATCAGTGACGAGTCGGGTGCCGCAGGGATCGGTGCTGTGACCTCAACTATTTCCAATCTATATTAATGACTTGGATGAAGGGACTGAGTGTAATGTAGCCAAGTTTTCTGATGATACAAAGATGGGTGGGAAAGCCAATTGTGAGGAGGACATAAAATCTGCAAAGGGATATAGACAGGCTAAGTGAGTGGCCATTTGCTTTCTTAACCGCCTGCTGTACCTGCATGCCAACCTTCAATGACTGATGTACCATGACACCCAGGTCTCGTTGCACCTCCCCTTTTCCTAATCAGTCACCATTCAGATAATAGTCTGTCTCTCTGTTTTTAACCACCAAAGTGGATAACCTCACATTTATCCACATTATACTTCATCTGCCATACATTTGCCCACTCACCTAAACTATCCAAGTCGCTCTGCAGCCTCATAGCATCCTCCTCGCAGCTCACACTGTCACCCAACTTAGTGTCATCCGCAAATTTGGAGATACTACATTTAATCCCCTCGTCTAAATCATTAATATACAGTGTAAACAGCTGGGGCCTCAGCACAGAACCTTGCGGTACCCCACTAGTCACTGCCTGCCATTCTGAAAAGTCCCCATTTACTCCTACTCTTTGCTTCCTGTCTGACAACCAGTTCTCAATCCATGTCAGCACACTACCCCCAATCCCACGTGCTTTAACTTTGCACATTAATCTCTTGTGTGGGACCTTGTCGAAAGCCTTCTGAAAGTCCAAATATACCACATCAACTGGTTCTCCCTTGTCCACTCTACTGGAAACATCCTCAAAAAATTCCAGAAGATTTGTCAAGCATGATTTCCCTTTCACAAATCCATGCTGACTTGGACCTATCATATCACCTCTTTCCAAATGCACTGCTATGACATCCTTAATAATTGATTCCATCATTTTACCCACTACCGATGTCAGGCTGACCGGTCTATAATTCCCTGTTTTCTCTCTCCCTCCTTTTTTAAAAAGTGGGGTTACATTGGCTACCCTCCACTCCATAGGAACTGATCCAGAGTCAATGGAATGTTGGAAAATGACTGTCAATGCATCCACTATTTCCAAGGCCACCTCCTTAAGTACTCTGGGATGCAGTCCATCAGGCCCTGGGGATTTATCGGCCTTCAATCCCATCAATTTCCCCAACACAATTTCCCGACTAATAAGGATTTCCCTCAGTTCCTCCTCCTTACTAGACCCTCCGACCCCTTTTATATCCGGAAGGTTGTTTGTGTCATCCTCATTGAATACTGAACCAAAGTACTTGTTCAATTGGTCCGCCATTTCTTTGTTCCCAGTTATGACTTCCCCTGATTCTGACTGCAGGGGACCTACGTTTGTCTTTACTAACCTTTTTCTCTTTACATATCTATAGAAACTTTTGCAATCCGTCTTAATGTTCCCTGCAAGCTTCTTCTCGTACTCCATTTTCCCTGCCCTAAATCAAACCCTTTGTCCTCCTCTGCTGAGTTCTAAATTTCTCCCAGTCTCTGGGTTCGCTGCTATTTCTGGCCAATTTGTATGCCACTTCCTTGGCTTTAATACTATCCCCGATTTCCCTCGATAGCCACGGTTGAACCACCTTCCCTTTTTTATTTTTACGCCAGACAGGAATGTACAATTGTTGTAGTTCATCCATGCGGTCTCTAAATGTCTGCCATTGCCCATCCACAGTCAACCCCTTAAGTATCATTCACCAATCTATCCTAGCCAATTCACGCCTCATACCTTCAAAGTTACCCTTCTTTAAGTTCTGGACCATGGTCTCTGAATTAACTGTTTCATTCTCCATCCTAATGCAGAATTCCACCATATTATGGTCACTCTTCCCCAAGGGGTCTCGCACAACGAGATTGCTAATTAATCCTCTCTCATTACACAACACCCAGTCTAAGATGGCCTCCCCCCTAGTTGGTTCCTCGACATATTGGTCTAAAAAACCATTCCTTATGCACTCCAGGAAATCCTCCCCCACCGTATTGCTTCCAGTTTGGTTAACCCAATCTATGTGCATATTAAAGTCACCCATTATAACTGCTGCACCTTTATTGCACGCACCCCTAATTTCATATTTGATGCCCTCCCCAACATCACTACTACTGTCTGGAGGTCTGTACACAACTCCCACTAACGTTTTTTGCCTTTTGGTATTCTGCAGCTCTACCCATATAGATTCCACATCATCCAAGCTAATGTCCTTCCGAACTATTGCCTTAATTTCCTCCTTAACCAGCAATGCTACCCCACCTCCTTTTCCTTTTATTCTATCTTTCCTGAATGTTGAATACCCCTGGATGTTGAGTTCCCAGCCCTGATCATCCTGGAGCCACGTCTCCGTAATCCCAATCACATCATATTTGTTAACATCTATTTGCACAGTTAATTCATCCACCTTATTGCAGATACTCCTTGCATTAAGACACAAAGCCTTCAGGCTTGTTTTTTTTAACACCCTTTGTCCTTTTAGAATTTTGCTGTACAGTGGCCCTTTTTGTTCTTTGCCTTGGGTTTCTCTGCCCTCCACTTTTCCTCATCTCCTTTCTGTCTTTTGCTTTTGCCTCCTTTTTGTTTCCCTCTGTCTCCCTGCATTGGTTCCCATCCCCCTGCCATATTAGTTTAAATCCTCCCCAACAGCACTAGCAAACACTCCCCCTAGGACATTGGTTCCGGTCCTGCCCAGGTGCAGACCGTCCGGTTTGTACTGGCCCCACCTCCCCCAGAACCGGTTCCAATGCCCCAGGAATTTGAATCCCTCCCTGCTGCACCACTGCTCAAGCCATGTATTCATCTGCGCTATCCTGCGATTCCTACTCTGACTATCACGTGGCACTGGTAGCAATCCCGAGATTACTACTTTTGAGGTCCTACTTTTTAAATTTAGCTCCTAGCTCCTTAAATTCATTTCGTAGGACCTCATCCCTTTTTTTAAACCTATGTCGTTGGTACCAATGTGCACCACGACAACTGGCTGATCTCCCTCCCTTTTTAGAATGTCCTGCACCCGCTCCGAGACATCCTTGACCCTTGCACCAGGGAGGCAACATACCATCCTGGAGTCTCGGTTATCGGAACATAAGATAATGAGGGGGCTCGACAAGGTGGATGCAGAGAATATTTCCACTCCTAGGGGAAACTAAAACTAGGGGATATAGTCTCAGAATAAGGGGCCGCCCATTTAAAACTGAAGAGGAGGAATTTCTTCTCTGAAGGTTGTGAATCTATGGAATTCACTGCCTCAGAGCTGTGGAGGCTGGGTCTTTGAATATATTTAAGGCGGAGATGGACAGATTTGAGTGTGAAAAGGGAGCAAAGGGTTATGGGGAGCGGGCAGGGTAGTGGAACTGAATCCATGATCAGATCAGCCATGATCTTATTAAATGGCGGAGCAGGCTTGATGGGCCGACTGGCCTAATCCTGTTCTTATGTTGTACTCTAAAAGCGAGTTTCCAGGTCACAGTACAGTCCAAAGCAGGAATTACAGTCTCTTTCACAGATGGGGCAGACAGTGGTTGAAGCAAAGAATGGGTGGGGAGTCTGGTTTGCCACACGCTCCTTCCGATGTCTGCGCTCGATTTCTGCATGCTCTCGACAAGGAGACTAGAGGTGCTCAATAACCTCCTGGATGCTCTTCCCCCACTTTGGGCCAGGGATTCTCAGGTGCCGGTGGGAATGTTGCACTTTATCAAGGAGGCTTTGAGACGTTGAAACGTTTCCTCTGCCCACCTGGGGCTCGCTAACTCCACTTTCTTGGCAATTGACAATAAACTATGGTTCTCTTTGCTTTACCTGTATTACCCATTGGGGTATCTGTTGGCCTTTTTGTCGTGGTTGCAATGACAAACAACACAAATTCCCAATCTGTACCTATGCAGACCTTTTAAAAATCGGGAAAAACACTACAGCAATTGAATTAGGTTGGGTGGGGTCTGATCAAGGGGTGTACGTGGGTCAGGTCGGGTCGCTCTATAATGTACCTACCCGTCTTTGCTTAAAGCCACTAATTCATTTAGCAAAATGCTGATTTTACAACTGCATGGTACCTGTATTTTTATTAAAATCATAAACTTCAAATGGCAAAATTCAGCGCTTGGGTCACATGTCGGATAGGTCAGGTTGGCTCAGGTCACACGTGGGTCAGTTCGGGGTCATTGGCCATTGCGCTCGCAGCTCCGTATTTGCGCGGTTTGAAAACAAAGGAACCAATCGCGGACAACTATGCTGTACCTGTATTTCTAATGCGTCGTTTAATGGTGAGTGTTGAGCAGCTATAATCACTGAAAAAATGTCTGGTTTTCGGACAACTATTTTGTATTGCGCTATTGAAAAAATACAGTATGTATGCCGTTTTAAAAAAAATGTTCGGATTTCAGAACGTTTTCCGGATTTCAGACGATCCCTCCAAGGATCATCGTGATGTCCGGATTTCGGAACATTCCGGAGAGCACCTTTAACGTAGTAAAATATCCCCAAGGCACTTCGCAGGAGCGTTAACAAAATTTGCCACCGAGTCACATAAGGAGATATTGGGACAGATGGAAGGATTTAAGGAGCGTCTTAAAAGAGGAGATAAAAAAAAAAGAGAGGTGCAGGGAGATCAGGGGAGCTAATTCCAGAGTTTAGGCCCTCGGTAGCTGAAAGCATGGCTGCCAATGGTGGAAGTGATTAAAATAGGGGATGTGTAAAAGGGCAGAATTGGAGGAGTGCAGAATTCTCAGAGGGTTATAGGGCTGGAGGAGGTTATTGAGATAGGGAGGGGCGAGGCCATGGAGGGATTTAAAAACAAGAATAAGAATTTTTAAATTGAGGCGTTGCCAGACCAGGAGGCAACGGTGCCCCGGCCAAAGTTGAACTTCACACTCAATGCTTTACATACATTATAGTATTAGTTTAAAAGATTCTTGATAAAGTACGTACAAGCTAACAGCTGACTTATAGCAACATTGTTCATTCTACTAATTTCTTACACTTTAGGTGCTATACAAATTACAATCCTTGTACATGCAACACAAGGTGTACAAACTAAATTCCTCAAAGACTGAGAAAAAAGGGCAACTGTCAAGGCATTTACAGACTTTACATGTAGGAAGATACTGGCATTAAAGGCAGCTGGGAGGGAGGGGAGGAGGGGAAAGCAAACTTACAGGGATTCCTTTTCCTTTATATTTCTTAATGTCCTCATCCACGACAGATAAAGGAACAGCAAAGAACTGTGGAAGTCTGGAAGCAAAAAAAACAGCATGTTTTAAAAACATAACATTTAGGTGATCAAATGTCAAACAAATTTGTTTAAAATTAATTATGTCCCTTCACCTCGAAGTTGGAAGGTATTGCAAAGTTGATGCAACTTTCCTTCCCTTCTGCATTGTTGATATCCTACTCCTCCAAATATATACAACCATATAATTGTACAGCCCATTGCATCAGAGACAGTCAGCAGCTATCCACTTAGTCCCCTGCCCTTTCCCCATATTTAACTTTCACAATCCTTTTAAAAGCTACCATGGATTCAGCTTGTTTGATAGGGCACCCATATTCCAACACACCTTGATTTACAAAGTTTCTCCCCACTTCTCCCTTTGCTCTTTTGGTGGTGAGCTATTGACAAACTGTGGAAATAGATTCCCCCCAATTTATACCACTGAAATCCCTCAATTTTGAACATCTCCATCAGATCTCCTCTTAACCTTCTCTGACAAGAGCCCCAGTTTCTCTAATCTCTTCATAACTAAAGCCTCTCATCCAATATCATCTTAGGGCAGGGGTGGGCAATTATTTAAGCTGCAGGGCCACTTAAGTTTTGGTGAGCTGTTTAGGGCCACACACCAATGTCCCCACTCAGGTGTGCGGTTGCGCACTAATCACAAGGTCTAGCACAGGCCACTCACCAGGTCCTGCCGCTTGGAGATACTGCGCACGAAAAAAAATTAGAGCAAACACTGCATAAACATAGCATAAATAAAATTAGATAGTAGTCAGATACTATCTTAAATATATTCGATATTGCTTAGAAATGAATCATAGATAAAAGTTGAAAATGTTGTGGTGTCTTCTGGTCTCTCTAAATCAGTGCTGTGAAATCAAACTATACCCTCTTTAGAGCCTGCATCAGCATCAATTTCCCATCCCAGTCATTCTCATGTCTCTACAAAGATTACTAATGTGTACAAACACAAAGATGTAAACAGAAATGTTTCTATAAATTAAAGAATTTAACACTCAAATAAATAGACTTGAATACAAATAACTAAATAAAATAAAGGCTGCTATTAGATCAGCAAAAATGAAAAATAGGATTGTAGACAATGGTGGCAGCAATGGGAAGAGCTTTTTTAGTTATGTGAAGAGTCAGAGAACTATCAAAGACTGTATTGGGCCACTGAAGGGAGCTCAAGGACTGGTTACAAATGATTCAGTGAGTATGGTGGAAATATTAAATGAGTAATTTGCATCAGTATTCACCCTTGAAAATGATGCACAAATATTAGAATTTTAAAATACTAGTTTTATCAGTAACATTAACATAGATAAGCATATTGTTTTAGAAAGAATTAAGAACTTAAAAATAGATAGAGCAGCAGGACCCGATGATATCCACCCGAGCATCCTCCGGGAGATGAGACATGTGCTGTGCGAGCCTCTGGCCTGTATTTTTAATAGCTCACTGCACTCTGGGATGGTTCCTGCAGATTGGAAGGAGGCTAATGTAGTCCCCATTTTTAAAAAAAGGTGACAAGGCAGACCCAGGTAACTATAGGTCCATCAGTTTAACATCAATAATAGGCAAGATGCTTGAAAGTATAATAAGGGTTGCAATATATGAATACTTGGATAGGGAGGGTCACATTAAGGACATCCAACATGGCTTCATAAAAAAAAGTCATTTCTTACAAATCTAATTGTATTTTTTGAAGAAAGGACAAAGTTAGATTTCCAAAAAGCTTTTGACAAGGTACCGAACAAGAGGCTTCTCTACAAGATCGGAGCCTCTGGTATTAGTGGAAATATATTGAACTGGATACAGAACTGGCTAGCTGGACGCATACATAGAGTAGTTATAGATGGATTTGGATCTGTCTGAAGACCGGTCACCAGTGGGGTCTCTGCAGGGATCAGTGTTGGGACCGTTGCCTTTTACTATTTTTATTAATGATCTGGATTCGGCGGTTGGCGGCACAATTTGAAAATTTGCAGATGATACCAAGATCTGTGCGAGTGCTAGAACTGTAGAAGAGGCTCGTCTGATTCAGACAAATCTTAATGTGTTGGGAGATTGGGCTCAAGACTGGAAAATGATGTATAACTTAGATAAGTGCAGTGTTATGCCTGTGGGAAGGACAAAAGCTCAACATTCATACACCCTCCATAGAAACATAGAAAATAGGTGCAGGAGTAGGCCATTCGGCCCTTCGAGCCTGCACCGCCATTCAATGAGTTCATGGCTGAACATGCAACTTCAGTACCCCATTCCTGCTTTCTCACCATACCCCTTGATTCCCCTAGTAGTAAGGACTTCATCTAACTCCTTTTTGAATATATTTAGTGAATTGGCCTCAACAACTTTCTGTGGTAGAGAATTCCACAGGTTCACCACTCTGTGGGTGAAGAAGTTTCTCCTCATCTCGGTCCTAAATGGCTTACCCCTTATCCTTAGACTGTGTCCCCTGGTTCTGGACTTCCCCAACATTGGGAACATTCTTCCTGCATCTAACCTGTCTAACCCCATCAGAATTTTAAACGTTTCTATGAGGTCCTCTCTCATTCTTCTGAACTCCAGTGAATACAAGCCCAGTTGATCCAGTCTTTCTTGATAGGTCAGTCCCGCCATCCCGAGAATCAGTCTGGTGAACCTTCGCTGCACTCCCTCAATAGCAAGAATGTCCTTCCTCAGGTTAGGAGACCAAAACTGTACACAATACTCCAGATGTGGCCTCACCAAAGCCCTGTACAATTGTAGCAACACCTCCCTGCCCCTGTACTCAAATCCCCTCGCTATGAAGGCCAACATGCCATTTGCTTTCTTAATCGCCTGCTGTACCTGCATGCCAACCTTCAAGGACTGATGTACCATGACACCCAGGTCTCGTTGCACCTCCCCTTTTCCTAATCTGTCACCATTCAGATAATAGTCTGTCTCTCTGTTTTTACCACCAAAGTGGATAACCTCACATTTATCCACATTATACTTCATCTGCCATGCATTTGCCCACTCACCTAACCTAACCAGGGAAAGGCATTAAAGATGGTGGAGATAGAAAGAGATTTGGACATTCTAGTGCATACATCCTTAACGGTACACGAACAATGCCATGCAGCGATAGCTAGAGCAAATAGGGTATTGGGGTGTATCCACAGGACAAGTGAGTACAAGACGAGGCGTACTGTTTTGTCCTTGTGTCCTTAGTCAGGCCACACCTGGAATAGTGTGTCTAGTTTTGGTCTCCTCGCATGGTGGGTGTATTGAGGCTCTGGAAAGGGTGCAGAAGAGGGCCACTAGACTAATTCCAAATCTAAAGCATCATAGTTATCAAGATGGGTTAAAATTTGGGACTCTACCTTAGAGCAGCGTAGACTTACGGGGGATTTGATTGAGGTTTAAAAGATAATGAAGGGAAGAGACAGTTTTCCAGCTGACCATTTATTTTAATTAAATAGGTTAAGCAGGACCAGGGGGCACAAATTTAAGTTGTATAAGGCTAGATGTCAGGAGCTGGTTCTTTTCACAGAATAGTAGATCTCTGGAACAAGCTGCTCTCTCATGTGGTGGATGCAGGCTCACTGAATTTGTTTCTGGCTGCGGCAGAGCTTAACTCTTACAGAAGATAGATTCTGCAGGAATTTAATGGCCAGAGTGATCTCCTAGACTAGTTTTGATCATCTAGACGGGTCGGAGAGGAATTTCCTAGATTTTTTTTTCCCAAATTGGCTTGGGTTTTTTTTTTTTTAAAACTGTATTTTTGCCTCTCCCAGGTCACCACATGGTTTCAGGTGGGGTGGAGTGTATGGGGTACAAATTGCTCCCACCCCGTTTGTGTTTTTTTTTTTAAACCGCAGCTGCAGTTCAGGTCAACTCTGTGAAATTGCGCTCTTTGGGGGTTTTTTTTTGTTTTGATCGGGAAGTCGGTTATAATGGGGGCGGTGACTACACCCGAGAGGCGCAATATCGCAACAGTAACAGCAGCTGAGGGGCGGAAGTTAGGCGCGGTGCAGAGTCAGCGCTGCAATGACATCATCATGAGCCGCGTCACCACGGCTCTCTCCTTCACTTAAAAGGCAGAGCCTCCACGTTTAAACTTTGGGCCACCAGGGAGGCTTTCGGCTGAGCCAGCAGCCTGCCCATCGTCAGCCCGGCCAAACCTGGGGGCATATTTGTCGGGCCGACCTGGCAGTCAGCCAACAAAAAAAAACATGGCAGCAGCGGCAGTAGGCCCTCCCCTTTAAAGGAAGCCGCACCGCCGCTGTAGAAGGCCACAGCCTCACTGGGCCAGGTGAAACTTGTTTTGGCACCGCCAGGCGGGCCGAAGATTTCCGAAGGTGAATGTCGGCGTGTTTGGGGGGGGGGGGGAGGAGGAGGAGGGGGTGTTGATTGGTGGTGCGCACAGTGATTATGTGCTTACCACGGATCGGCAGCAGTGGAACGGTTGGGGGGGGGGGGGGGGGAAAAGGAGGAGGGAGAGGAAATTGGGGCACCACTGGGAAAACTCAGGAGGACAATTGGGCTATCAGCGGCCACTCCACTCTGCAGCGTGGCCGCAGATTTGCAGTGGTAACAGGCCTAAAAAGGAAAAGGGCAATTTTGTCCCCTATGTTGTGATACACAAGGTATTGCAATTGTGTGGGACAGTCTTGATGGACCAGATGGTCTTTTTTCATATTCATAACCGAAATTATACCCCTCAAAATTGTGTTTTTATTTAATTTAGAAACACAAGTCAAGCTCCCAATACTTCAGAAGATTCAGAATTCTGATTTCAGCAGTGCAGAATCAATCACTAGAAACACTTCTGCAAGATTGCAAATGAGGAAAAAAAAAATGATTGATTTGGGGATGGCAAGAAATTAAGCAAAGCTTATTGAAAAAGTGTCCTGCACCCAAATCAAACATTTTGAACCACTTTATGAAAAAAAGATGGGCAAACAATAGATTATTTTAAATCTACTTTAGGTTTGGGTCTGTGAACAGATCACCCTCCTGTTCTATCAGCTGCTAGAAATCACAGACTGAGGGAGGGACGGGCAAGAGGAAAAAGACGAGGACATATCAAATTATCAGACCAATTAACACAAAACATCTTACAAATCTGGGGCAGGATATTTTAGTCTGCATCTGGCCATACTACATCCAACCTCGGAGTGCGAGGCGGAATGTAATGTGCAATAAACTGAAAAAAAAAACACTTCATTCCCTAGCATCAACATCATTCACTTCAAGATACAACTTCAAACAAAATTAGTCACGTTTTCAAGTCTTCACATGGAACTACAAAGTTAGTTACTGTTTTAATAGCACATGCAGAAAAGTACGGTTTGGCCAGTTGAAGTATATTTCGTACAGTTCAAATTTAACATCTTACACAAACAGAAAGCCTCCTTCATGCAAGCTTCAGTGTCAGGATCCAACAAGTCAAAAAGTACTGAGGATACAAATTCCCTTTTCAAATATATGAACAAAGAACAGTAACCAGCTTAAATTTTAAAAAGGAATGGACTTTGGCAAAAGGCAAGTAACATTTTTTAAAATGAAGAATTGCACAAATAATTTAGCACTCATGAATAGTGCCATAACCCAAAACTCTCCCGTTTGTCCCCAGATAGAGCAGAGGGTTACAATATTTAACACACTTGAGCAATGTGCCAGCATCAACCAATGAGGTGGAGAAAACCAATGTCAAAGCAAAAGAACCCAAGTGCAATTCCAGAACGACAGAGCTTATCTTAAGGATGCGTCCATTTGTACTAACTGAAATGCAGCCGTTTCGCTCTCCAGACTTATTGCTGATTGGTCCCCTTGGTGGATAAGCCACACCCTGAAGTTCCTCGGAACTGTGTAACTGGAACTGCCCATCCCAAGTTCAGAGTGAATTTCCAATTTGTAATTCGATCCATTGTGACTTCAGAAAGCCAGAGGATAAATCTCCCCAAAAGCAGCCACCAAGTTCCAGCACAAGTGCATCCCTCCACCAGCTGAAGACCCTTACCACTACCTCAGCACGTGTGCGGTCTTCCACAGCCGGTCCCATACCCCAAGCACAAGTGCATCCCTCCGCCAGCTGAAGACCCTTATCCAAGCGCAAGACCTTATACCCTCCGCCCCCCCCATAGATGAGGCATTGTGTGGGGATTAACATGTTGACTGGGTATGAAGTGAATAGTGATAGTGTCATGAATTCTGGATTTCATCCACCCTGACGATGTCCCTTTTAACACACGCACTGAGCTTGCACGCACCGGGGGTAAGAAGAACGTGATCCATCTTCTCGGAGTTCCCCGCCCCCCCGTGTATCTCTCTTTCTCTCCCTTTCCCCCCCCCCCCCCCCAGTCAGTCTCTCTCTCTTTTCGCCCCCCCAGTCAGTCTCTCTCTCTTCCCCCCCCCCCACCCCCCAAGCCCTCCCTCTCTTCCCCCTGCCCCCAAGCTCTCCCTCTCCAGCTCTCCCTCTCCTCCCTCCCCCCCAGCTCTCCCTCTCCTCCCTTCTCCCCCCCCCCCCAGCTCTCCCTCTCCTCCTCCCCCCCCCCCCCCCCGCCTCTCCCTCTCCTCCCCTCTCCCCAGCTCTCCCTCTCCTCCCCTCTCCTCCCTCCACCACTCTTCCCACTTTTCGCTCTCACTGGCGCTGCAGGAGGCTTGGCATTTGGCTGTTCGGGCCTCGGGGCTGCTGCTGGATGGATCGGAGGCAGTGTGGTATTGGACACATGTGCAGAAAGGGGCTAGTAGGAATTGCGCTGAGGGTGGGGGGGGGGGGGGGCGGAGTCGATGATTTGTCCTAACTCTCGCTTCTGCACATGGGAGATGTATGCGCAGAAGGGAGACTTAGTACAAATAGTTACTGTGTTATCTTAATCACACTGTATAGGAAACCCATGCCAGAGAAAGGGGGTAGGGAGGATTCACACATTAATGGAAGGGGGGTCATTCTAGAAACCAGCTGAGCACAACACTAGCAGAGCTCTTAGTCCATCTCAGCCACAGCTGGTACATGGCTCAATAAGTTCAAAGAGAGTGAAAATACACAAATATAGGAGAGAGACAGTGAGTGAGCTGGAGTCCTGTCAATCTTACATTTCTTACAGGTCTACTTCAGAATAGTTCAACATAGATGTAAATATTAAGTGTTTCCACATTATATTAAACTAAATGTGCAGTGTGGTTCAGCACACTTCTGTTGACAGCAGATTGTTAAGAAACTGTACTTGCTTTGGCAGCTCAGCTGGGTTATATGCTCTAGAGTATCAAATTATGACAAATCTATTTTCTTTGCTTATGAGTGACAGGAAATGCATTCAGCAAGCAAAACATTTATGGATAGAACATTCAAAATTTTTTTTAAAATTATCAACCAAAGAAAAGCAGCAATCAAAATGGCCAATAGAAACGTGAACTACAGAGCCAAAACATACAAGATACAAGTCAGAGGAAGTTATGACTGTATATTTAGATCACAACCTGAGTACTGTGTCCTGCTCAGATCATAAGACAAAGGAAAAATTCAAGCATTGGAAGCAGCAGAGAGTGGACCCAAGGCTGATCCCTGGTTTTAACGGTCTGTGTCATTAGGAAAGACTGGAAACATCTGGGCTTTTCAGCCTTCACCTCCATCATAAAAGGTCAGAAGTGGGGATTGTTCACTGGTGATTGCAGTGTTCAGTTCCATTTGTAACTCCTCAGATAATGAAACAGTCCGTGCCCGCATGCAGCAAGACCTGGACAAAGTTCAGGCTTGGATTGATAAGTGGCAAGTACCAGTCGCCAGACACAGTCAGCCGGCATGGACACGATAGGCTGAAATGGCCTCCTTCTGTGCTGTAAATTTCCATGATTCATACAAGTGCCAGGCAATGGCCATCACCAACAAGAGAGTCTAGCCACCTCGGACAGTCAATGACATTACCATCGTCGAATCCCCCACCATCAACATCTTCGGGGTTACAATTGACCAGAAACTTAACTAGACCAACCATATAAATACTGCGGCTACAAAAGCAGATCAGAAGCTGGGTATTCTGCAGCAAGTGACTCATCCCCTGACCAACGTTCCCTTTAAGCCCAGCCAGTGAGCTGGCTTTCAAATAGAAAAACAAACACGCACAAGCGGAATTCTGAATGGCCCACGCAGCTCGGTGAAGAGGCCATGTGAAAAAAATTTGAGGGAACATCGCTCCTGACTCCCCAAAGCCTTTCCACCATCTACAAGGCATAAGTCAGGAGTATGATTGAATACTCTCCACTTACCTCGATGAGTTAAGCTTGAACAATACTCAAAGGAGATCAACACCATCCAGGACAAAGCAGCTCACTTGATTGGCACCCCATCCACAACCTTAAACATTCGCTCCCTCCACTACCGGTGTACCGTGGTTGCAGTGTGTACCATCTACAAGATGCACTGTAGCAGCCACCAAAGCTTCTTCGGCAGCATCTCCCAAACCCGCAACCTCTACCACCTAGAAGGACAAGGGAAGCGGGGGCATAGGTACACCATAACTTCCACGTTCCCCTCCATGTCACACCATCCTGACCTGGTATATCGCCATTCCTTCATCGTCTCTAGGTCAAAATCCTGGAACTCCCTCCCCAACAGCACTGTGGGAGGACCTTCACTGCACGGACTGCAGTGGTTCAAGGCGGCTGCACACCACCACCTTCTCAAGGGCAATTAGGGATGGGCAATAAATGCTGGCGTTGCCAGCAGCGCCCACATCCAGTGAATGAATAAAAAGCCTTGAAATGAAGTGATCTGAGAAGTGACCTTAGAGGTAGAGATAGAACAAACCTGCACTTATAAAGCACCTTTCAGGATATTCCAAAGCACTTCACAATAAACCGCTTTTGACGTATTGTCATTATTGTAATATAGGGAAAGCAGTGGTCAATTTACACAGAGCTAAATGACCAGATAATCTGGAGTTGGTGGAGATATAAGTGTTGGCCAGAATGCTGGAAGAATTCCCTTGTTCTTCAAATAGTACCATGGGATCTTTTACATTCACAAGAGGGCAGACAGAGTCTTGGTTTAACGTCTCATCCAAAAGACGACAACTCTTAACCGTCCAGCATCGTCAATACTGCACTGAAGATCAAAAATTATATGGAAAAGGCAAATATTTAAATTGCATGAGTACAAGAGGAAACATTCAAATGAGTAAAGGCAAAATTGAGGACTGATCACCACAAATTTGCTCTTCATGCAAAGAATAATCAATATAGAGAATGAAGTCCCAGATAGAGCAGTGGAGTCAAATACCCTGGGATCATTTAAGAACCATTTTGGAGGAGGATTTCCGGGTTATTGGGTTAGCTGAACAAACACACACACTTCTCCAAAGCAAAACAGAGATAACTGCCTGAGGCCTGAATCTTCTCATGTTCAATATCCTAGTCAGTCTGCTGTTTAAAACATCCATTGTAATCAGCAGACATATATTTTCAATCAAGAATGTAGACTAGAATTTTGAAGTTTCCTTTTGCAGACCTACATCTAGGCTGTGCAGTACTGAGTAATTGTGACATTGTCAGAGCCGCCACCTTTCAGATGAGACATTACACCAAGGCCCCATCAAGTGTGCATAAACCACCCCATGGCACTATTCGATGATATGGGAGGAGATCTCCCAATGTCCTGGCCAACATTTACCCTTTAATCAATTATCTGGTGATTTACCACAATGCTGTTTGTGGGATCTTGCTATCTTGCTGCACACACACTGCCTGCTGTATTTCCCTACAGTACACGGACTACACTTCAGATGTAATTTATTGGCGGAGATGTACACTGGGACATCCGGAGGTCATGAAAGACACTATATAAATGCAAGTCCTTTCTCTTTCTTTCTGCAACCTTTGATTGAACAATCAAGTTATTGTGATGAGAGTACTTCTTGGGCCAGGGGGCAGGGGCTTGGGGGGAGGGGGGAGGAAAGAGGAGAGACAGGAAAGTGAGGAGATGGGATTTACGAAAGTGTCCCTTTCCTGGAGGCATTTTTATATTTCGCCTTTTGTTTTGCAGGGGACAGAGGCATGATATTTAGTCAGGTTTGTTGCACCATGCATTCTCAGCTGAAGAATTGCTTGGTATAACGCATTCACGACAGTTTTAGACCAATATGCCATGGAATCAACCAGAGAACAGGGTATTTTAGGTCTTGTATTGTGCAATGAGACAGGGTTAATTAGTAATCTCATAGTAAAGGAACCTCTGGGGAAGAGTGATCATATTATGAGAGAGTTTGAGTGTGACAGACTCAAATCTGAAACTAGAGTCTTAAACTAAAATAAAGCCAATTTCATACGTACGAGTGGTGAGTTGGCTAAGGTAGATTGGGAAATTAGATTAAAAGGTAGGATGGTGAATAAGCAGTGGCAAACATTTTAAAAAATATTCCAAAGTTCTCCATGAATATACATTCCATTGAGAAATAAACACTCCACGGGAAAGTAATCCATCCCTGGTGAACTAAAGAAGTTAAGGCTAGTATTAGATTATAATGCTGCAAATATTAGTAGTAAGCCTGAGGACTGGGAGAGCTTTAGAAACCAGCAAAGGATGACCCAAAAAATTGATAAAATAGAATGAGTGTAAACTAGCTAGAAATATAACAGATTGCAAGAGCTTCTACAAGTACATAAAAAGGAAGCGAATAGCAAAAGTAAGCATTAGAGACTGAGACAGGAGAAATAAGATAATTTTGTATCTGCCTTCACAGTAGAAAAGTATTCCAAATATAGTGGGGAACCTAGATGCTAATAACAGTGAGGAAGTTAAAGTAATGAATATCAGTAGAGAAAAAGTACTCGAGAAACTAATGGGACTAAAATCCAGCAAATCTCCTGAACCTGATGGCCTATGTCCTAGGATTCTAAAAAAAAAAAGAGGTGGCTGCAGAGATAATGGATGCATTGGTTGTGATTTTCCAAAATTCCCTAGATTCTAGAATGGTCCCAGCAGATTGGAAGGTAGCAAATGTAACCCAGCTATTCAAGAAGAGGGAGAGAGAAAACCAGGAACTACAGACCAATTAGCCTGACAATATTCATTGGGGAAAATGCTGGAATCCATTATTAAGGAAGTAGTAAAAAGGCACTTAGAAAATCATATGATTAGGCAGGTTTTATGAAAGGGAAAGAGTGTTTAACAAATTTATTGGAGTTTTTTTTCAGATGTAACTAGGAGGGTATATAAAGGGGAACCAGTGGATGTAGTATATTTGGATTTCCAAAAGGCATTTGATCGTAAAATGCAAGATAAGGGCTCATGGGGTTGGGGGCAATATATTAGCATGAATAGAGGATTGGTTGATGGGCAGAAAACAGAGTAGGGATAAATGGCACATTTTCAGGTTGGGAGGCTGTAACTGGTAGGGTGCCCCAAGGATCAGTGCTTGGGTCTCAGATATTTACAATTTATATTAATGATTTAGATGAAAGAACCAAGTGTAATGTATCTAAGTTTGCTAACGACCCAGGTACAGAGGAGTGGGAAGGTCAGGGCGGATGAGCGGCGAGATGCAGTGAATGTTTGTGGCGGAGGTGCGACAGATGAGGGTACGGGGCCCACTGCTATGGGCCCAAGTTTCCACATGATTTGCGCCTGATTTTTACGAGCAACTGGTGGAGAATGGACTATCTTAGAAATCGCAATTCTCCATATTTTTTTTTCTGCAGTTCTAGTCAGTTAGAACAGTTTCACTTTGGAACAGAATTTTTTCTTCAAAAAGGGGGCGTGTCTGGCCACTGACACCTGATTTCAAAGTTTCCACAGTGAAAACGTACTCCAAACTAACTTAGAATGGAGCAAGTGAAGATGTTTGTAGAACTGAAAAAACCTTGTCTACACATTAAAAAAAAATCAGGCTTAGGTTACAAATTAGGCGTCCAGAACGAGGTGGGGATGGGGGGGGGGGAAGGGAAGTCATTAAATTCTATAATAAATCCTTATTTATACTTATAAAAATATTATACAAATAAATCCAACCTGAATAAAAATTTATAAGCAAATTTATACCTGTGTGAAAGTGCTTCAGCCAGGGAGAATGCTGCAGGAAGCCTCAAGTTGAGGCAGCTGTTAGTTCCCGCGGGGGGGGGGGGGGGGGGGTGAAGACAGTGCGGGCCCGACCGGCCGAACGCAGCGGGGGGGGGGGGGGGGGGGGGGGGGAGGGGAGAAGAAGCCATTCCAGACGGCGGGCGGGGGGGGGGCGGGGGGGGTGAAGACAGTGAGAAGGCTGCAGGAAGCCTCAAGTTCAGCAGCCATTGCCCGACGGCAGGCAGGGGGGGGAGGCCGTCGGGAAACGACTGCCTCAACTTTGAGGCTTCCTGCAGCCTTCTCACTGCTGCAGGAAGCCTCAGTGCTGATGTGCTGATGGCAATGTGCTTTTATTAAAAAATGTTCAAAAATTAAACAGCTACAAAGAACTACAAAAATGGCCGAGTGCCAATGTTTCCTTCACACTGCGCGTGCGCGAACGCTCCAACGCTCACGGTTGCCGGCAGGAAAAAAACTAATTTAAACGGTACCCGCCCCCTCCCACTTACAAAATCGCCGCAAGTGGTAGGCTCCGCCCCCCTGGGTGCCACGCCAAGCAGACATGGAGCTGCAGGGCGCTCCAGAATCGTGCGGTTTTTTTCCGGCGCGAAAAATGGGCGCCCAGCTCGGAGGGGCACCTGTTTTTTATCGTGTGGAAACTTGGGGCCTATATGTGCGCGCGCTAGGTCCGTGCAGCAGAGTAGGTCTCCAGTCGTCTTGGTTAATCCTTGCAACTGGAACAAGACCGAGCTCTGCCAAGCCAGTGTGGTGGCTGGTGTGAAACGGTCACCACACGTTAATAAAATTCACGCACAGGCATCATCCACCCCCTCAATTGGGGTTCAGGACTGGAACATCGGGTCCTTCATCGAAACACCCGTGAACTCATGGAAGCAAGTCATCCTCGTTCGAGGGACCACCTATGATGATGATGATGATGACGGAGAAACTAAGCGGTGAGGAGGGTACACAAAGCCTGCCAAGGGATACAGACAGGTTCAATGAGTGGCAGATGAAGTATAATGTTGGGAAATGTGAGGTTATCCATTGATAGGAATAGGAATATTTTTTTTTAAATGGCGAGAAACTATTAAATGTTGGTGTTATGAAAGATTTAGGTGTCCTCGTACAGGAAACAGAGTTAACATGCTGGTACAGCAATTAGGAAGGCAAATGGCATGTTGGCCTTTATTGCAAGGGGTTTGGAGTACAAGAGTATTGGTGAGACCACACCTGGAGTACTGGGCACAGTTTTGGTCTCCTTATCGGACGAAGGATATACTTGCCTTAGAGGGGGTGCAATGAAGGTTCACTAGACTGACCCCTGGGCTGAGAGGGTTGTCCTACGACAAGAGATTGGGCCTATACACTCTGGAGTTAAGAAGAATGAGATATGATGTCATTGAAACATACAAGATTCTGAGAGGGATTGATAGGATAGATGGTGAGAGGTTGTTTCCCTTGGCTGGAGAGTCTAGAACTAAATGGCATAGTGTCAGGATAAGAGGCCTGCCATTTAAGACTGAGATGAGGGGGCATTTCTTCATTCAGTGTTGTAAATCTTTGGAATTCTCTAACCTAAAGCGCGGTGGATGCTCAGCCATTGAGTATATTCAAGGTTGAGATAGATAGACTTTTGGACTCAAGGAAAATCAGGGTATTATGGAGATCGGCTGGGAACGTGGAGTCGAGGTCGAAGATCAGCCACGATCGTTTTGAATGGCAGAGCAGGCATGATGGGCCATATGGCCTACTCCTGCTCCTAATTCTTATGTTCTTATAACCTACAATATCTAGCTGTTGACTACTCACTGGGTGCTGATTTTGTAACTTTCGTTAATGGAAATTACTCTGTAGTCTAGTAGACTTCCGGTGCGGTCCAGCTCCATCTTCCAGTCAGTTTTAGTTTCAAACATTATGGTCGGAGGTGGTTCTTCTATTTCTACAGGACCCACTGAAAAAAAAAAATAACTTTTCACCGACTGGGACGCACACTTTTGCCAACTAAATGTTTGCGTGTGCACCACCCTTAATACAATTTAATTGTTATTGTTATGAACAAACTTTCGCACTGGAAGTGCTGTGGAATTCCACTTGAGAAGTAGACTTTTAAAAAAACATTCAAGTTAGAATTTCACTGAAGTGATTCAAACCGTAACCAGATTAAATGAACTTTCAACAAAAAAAATGGATTAAGAGGTAAGAAACTGCCAAAAGGTTGCAGAAACATTAGATACAAAGGCCCCAAGTTTCCACATGATTTGCTCCTTATTTTTAGGAGCAACTGGTGTAGAACGGAGTATCTTAGAAATCGGAATTCTCGTCATTTAGTTTGCTCCAGTTCTAGTCAGTTAGAACAGTTTCACTTTGGAACAGAATTTTTTTTTCAAAAGGGGGCGTGTCCGGCCACTTACACCTGTTTTCAAAGTTTCGGCAGTGAATGAAGTAAGTGAAGATTTTTGTACGCTCGAAAAAACCTTGTCTATACGTTAGAAAATCAGGCGTAGGTTACAAATCAGGCGTAGGGAATGGTGGGGGGGAACGGTATTTAAAGGGAAGTTTACAAACATTAAACACTTCAGTTTTACAAATAAAGAGCCATCATCAATAATAAATGATAAATACATCAATAAATCAACCAATAAAATCAAAAAAAATTAATGAGATAATTTTTTTAAAAAATCAATAAATAAAACATTTTCTACTTACCAACTGCAGCAACGGGAGTCCTCCAACAGCGTGCTGGGATGCCCCCCTCAGTGTGTCTCTATCTCTCTGTCTGTGTTGGGAGGAGGAGGAGGGAGAAGTGGGGAGGGAAAGGAGATTGGGGGGGGGGGGGGGGGGGGGGGAAAGAGAGAGAAAGAGAAGAAAGGAGATTTTGGGGGGGGGGGGGGGGGGGGGGAGGAAGGAGGAGAAGGGGGAGGGAGGCTGAACGGGCCAGGCCTGTCCCCAGCACCAGATTTACAGGTAGGTGGCGTTGGGTCGAGTCGGGGGTGTGGTGGGAGGGAGGTCAGTTCGGTTCGGGTCGGGGGGGAGGGAGAGGGAGGTCAGGTCGGATCCAGTCCGGAGGCAGTGGGGGGGAGGGGGGGGAGCGGGTGTCGGGTCCGATCCGGTGGGGGGGGGCGGGGAGAAAGAGTCGAGTCGGGTCGGGAGGAAGCAGGCCGTGGGAGGAGCCTTATTCACGCCGCCCCAGTGAGGCCATTCGGCCAGAGCTAGGGGCTGCGTGCTTCGGGCCCCTCCCACACAGTTTCGGGCGCCTGGAGCTACTGCACTTGCGTGCCCACTGTAGCGCGCATGTGCAGAGGTCCCGGCACTGTTTTCAGCGCAGGACCTGGCTCCGCCCCCTACAGCTCCTGCTGCGCCGAGGGCCAGAGGACCTGCAGGGAGCTGGAGAATACGGAGGGTTTTTTTAGGCGCACTTTGTGGCACAAAAAACGGGTGTCCAGGTCGGGACTGCGCCGTTCTAGGCGCGGCTCGAAACTTGGGCCCAAAGGAAGAAACATTTAAGGATAAAAAAGGGACTACATGCACCAATGTTATTTGCAAATGAATGACTTAGTTTAATTTTCAGTTCACAAAATCAAGTTTCCCCCAGTTATTTAGCAAATCGAATTGTAGCCCAGTGTATGCACCTCAAATATCAAAAGTTTAGTATTTTTGATGGTGCATATGCAAATATTTCTTAATATCTCAAAGCTTCTGTTTAACAATCTTTCAAGATTTCTCATAATTTAGTCAATACATATTTACAGCACAGAAACAGGCCATTCAACCCAACACATCCATAAGAAGATAAGAAATAGGAGCAGGAGTCGGCCATAGGGCCCCTCGAGCCTGCTCCGCCATTCAGTAAGATCATGGCTGATCTGATCATGGACTCAGCTCCACTTCCCCGCCTGCTCCCCATCGCTCAAGAAACTGTCTATTTTGGTCTTAAATTTATTTAATGTCCTAGCTTCCACAGCTCTGAGGCAGCGAATTCCACAGATTCACAACCCCGAGAAGAAATTTCTCCTTATCTCAGTTCTAAATGGGCGGCCCCTTATTCTAAGATCATGCCCTCTAGTTCTAGTCTCCCCCACCAGTGGAAACATCCTCTCTGCACCCACCTTGTCAAGCCCCTTCAATCTTATACGTTTCGATAAGATCACCTCTCATTCTTCTGAATTCCAATGAATAGAGGCCCAGCCTACTCAACCTTTCCTCCTAAGTCAACCCACTCATCCCCGGAATCAACCGAGTAAACCTTCTCTGAATTGCCTCCAAAGCAAGTATATCCTTTCGTAAATATGGAAACCAAAACTGCACACAGTATTCCAGGTGTGGCCTCACCAATACCTTGTACAGCTGTAGCACAACTTCCCTGCTTTTATACTCCATCCCCTTTGCAATAAAGGCCAAGATACCATTGGCCTTCCTGATCACTTGCTGTACCTGCATACTATCCTTTTGAGTTTCATACACAAGTAACCCCAGGTCCCACTGTACTGTAGCACACTGCAATCTTTCTCCATTTAAATAATAACTTGCTCTTTGATTTTTTTCTGCCAAATTGCATGACCTCACACTTTCCAACATTATACTCCATCTACCAAATTTTTGCCCACTCACTTAGCCTGTATGTCCTTTTGCAGCCTCTATATGTCCTCCTCACACATTGTCCTTCCTCCCATCTTTGTATCGTCGGCAATCTTGACTACATTACACTCAGTCCCCTCTTCCAAGTCTTTAATATAGATTGTAAATAGTTGAGGTCCCAGTTTATCCTCCACGCGACCATAATGCAAGTATTGCAAGAAGCTGGTAAAATTAACTGCTCAAAAATCATCACATATTCTAGCTCAACTTCGAGGAAGTTTTCACTACATACTTTTTGCACATTACAAGAATCATCCTACTTTCTATTCCACTATTTTGATACAAATTCCCCGAGGCTTCAGATAGTTCAGACAATACATAGCTGAGCTAGAAGTAGGAGAACATACATGTTGAGCAAGAACAGGATTAGACAGCCAACACTCCCCACAAGGTAACCGCTGCCTACCCAGGAGAACGATTTGGAGGTGCTGGTGGATAGATCACTGAAGTCTTCCACACACTGTGCAGTAACAGTAAAGACAGCAACTAGGATTGTGGCCGTATAACCAGAGGAAGAGAGCATAAATCTCGAGAAGTCATTCAGTTCTTAGAGTGCTAGTCCAGCACTACCTAGAGTACTGTGTACAATTCTGATTACTGTATAAATGAGGCTTTGGAGAGGGGGCATTGAAAGACAACAAAATTAATAGTACCCAAGTTATGAGGAAAGACTGCAGAAGCTGGGAACTTTTACACAGGAGATTTTATAGAAATATTCAAGATTCTAAAGTGTAAATATCAATGTGCTTATCAAGTCACAGATTCTACAAGAGGCATAGTCTCAAACTTGAGAATGGTAAAAAGAGTCTTGATTTAACTACTTTATGCAGACGGTGATGAATGCAGGTAATGATCTGCTACAGGATGCAGTGGGGTGGGCAGATTCCATCAGCAAATTGAATATGTAAAAAAAAAAAGAGGGGAGTTTGACAAGTATTGTGGGATATGATAAATGGTCTACAATAGTCTTTTCTGGTCTTGTACATTCCTATGTATGTTCCTGTGTAAATAGCTCATGTTTAAGAGAGTGGAGAAAGTTGGAAAAAATAATGTGAAGGAAATGCATTTATAAACAACATTTTTTTTTAAAAAGCAGGCTTCTAAAGTAAAGATTTTTTTTTGGGGGGGGGGGGGGGCGGGGAGCATCATTATCTGTACTGAGGATATGAATCATTTCTCTCCCCACACACATTTGCACCCAAAGTCAACAAATACTTTCAGGTCAGGTCAGAAAAGTAAATGCCTTGTAATGCAAACCACAGGGGGACATCCTTTACTACACCAGTAAGAATTTTCCATTTCCCACAACCACCCTAGTGACATTGCAGGGAGATCACCAAATAGTCCAGGAGTAGGCCATTCAGCCCTCCAGCCTGCTCTGCCATTCAATGTGACTACATTCCAAAAGTACTCAATTGCCTGTAAAGCAGTTTGAGATGTTCAGTGGTCATGAAAGGCACTATATAAAATGGAACTCTTTCTTTCAATGAGATCATGGCTGATCTGCGCCCTAATTCCATATACCCACCGTTAACCAAAGGTATTAAGTGATATGGGCTAACAGAGAGCTATCAATCTCCGATAAATAACAATTGATCTAGCAAAAGCTTCTATGAATATGTGAAGAGAAAAAGATTAGTGAAGACTAATGTAGGTCCCTTGCAGTCAGAATCAGGTGCATTCATAATAGAAAACAAGGAAATGGTAGACCAATTGAACAAATACTTTGGTTCGGTCTTCAGTAAGGAAGACACAAATAACCTCCTGAAAATACCAGGGGAACGAAGGTCTAGCGAGATGCAGGAACTTATTAGCCAGGAAATGGTGTTAGGGAAACTAATGGGACTGAAGGCCGATAAATCCCCAGGACCTGATAGTCTGCATCCCAGAGTATTTAAGGAAGTGGCCCTAGAAATAGTAGATGCATTGGTGGTCATTTTCCAAAATTCCATGGACTCCAGATCAGTTCCTATGGATTGGAGGGTAGCTAATGTAACCCCACTTTTTAAAAAAGGAGGGAGAGAAAAAACAGAATTATAGACCAGTTAGCCTGACATTGGTGGTGGGGAAAATGCTGGAATCAATTATTAAAGATGTAATAGCAGCACATTTGGAAAGCAGTGACAGGATCGGTCCAAGTCAGCATGGATTTATGAAACAGAAATCATGCTTGACAAATCTTCTAGAATTTTTTGAAGATGTAACTAGTAGAGTGGACAAGGGAGAACCAGTGGATGTGGTGTATTTGGACTTTCAAAAGGCTTCTGATAAGGTCCCACAAAGAAATTACTGTGCAAAATTAAGGCACATGGTATTGGGGGTAATATATTGAAGTGAATAGAGAACTGGTTGGCAGACAGAAAGCAAGAGTGGGAATAAACGGGTCCTTTTCAGAATGGCAGGCAGTGACTAGTGGGGTGCCGCAAGGTTCAGTGCTGGGAACCCAGCTAGTTACAATATACATTAATGATTGAGACAAAGGAATTGAATGTAGTATCTCCAAGTTTGCAGATGACACTAAGCTGGGTGGCAGTGTGAGCTGTGAGGAGGATGCCAAGAGGCTGCCAGGTGACTTGGACAGGTTAAGTGAATGGGCAAATGCATGGCAGATGCAGTATAATGTAGATAAATGCAAGGTTATCCACTTTGGTGGCAAAGACAGGAAGGCAGAATATTATCTGAATTGAGACAGATTAGGAAAAGGGGGAGTTGCAACGAGACCTGGGTGTCATGGTCCATCAGTCACTGAAGGTAGGCATGCAGGTACAGCAGGCAGTAAAGAAAGCAAATGGCATGCTGGCCTTCATAGAGAGGATTTGCATATAGGAGCAATTGTACAGGGCCTTGGTGAGACCACACCTTGAGTATTGTGTGCAGTTTTGGTTTCCTAATCTGAGGAAGGACGTTCTTGCTATTGAGGAAGTGCAAAGAAGGTTCACCAAACTAATTCCCAGGATGGCAGGACTGACATATGAAGAAAGACTAGGCTTATACGCACTGGAATTTAGAAGAATGAGGGGATCGCATAGAAACATATAAAATTATGACGTGGCTGGACAGGTTAGATGCAGGAAGAATGTTCCCAATGTTGGGGAAGTAAAGAACCAGTGGTCACAGTCCAAGGATAAGGGGTAAGCCATATAGGACCGAAATGAGGAGAAACTTTTTCAGAGTGGTGAACCTGTGGAATTCTGTACCACAGAAAGTTGTTGAGTCCAATTTGTTGGATATATTCAAAAGGGAGTTAGATGTGGCCCTTATGGCTCAGGGGATCAGGGGGTATGGAGAGAAGGTGGGAGTGGGGTACTGAAGTTGCATGATCAGCCATGTTCATATTGAATGGCGGTGCAGGCTCGAAGGGCCGAATGGCCTGCTCCTGCACCTATTTTCTATGTTTCCATGTTTCTAAATGCAATTTGCGGAAGAGAGTTCCAAACTTCTACTACCTTTTATGTGTTGAAGTATTTCCTAATTTCACCCCTGAAAGTTCTAGCTCTAATTTTTAGACTATGCCCCCTAATCTCATAATCCCCAACCAGCAGAAATAGCTTCTCGCTATCTACCCTGTTACCCTTAATATCCGGAAAACTTCAAACAGATCACCCCTTAACCTTCTACATTCTAGGGAATACAACCCTAATTTGTGTAATCTCTCCTCGGTTAAAAATTAGGGATACCCAAAAAAGAAATACTGTGTTTAAACAATTGTATGATTCTGCTCAAGATATGTAAATGGTTAATGTACAAGTTATGTTTTACCAGTTGGAGTTTGTTCAACAGAACTGCTTGCGAAGATAATTAAAAGTTAATTAGTATAAAAGACAGAAGGGTATCCATGACAACCGGCTAGAGTGAGATAGTTCTAACACAGAGATCTGTTTTAATGGTGGTTGTGCCCGAGTACGCACCGGGAGGACAAGGCAGGTCGAGATAAGAGGGTCCAGATGGATGGATTGGCCTTCAAAACTATAAACAAGAAAAGATGTGTAATGGTTGTGTAATGGTCCTTCAGGGCAGGTGTTCATCGGCAAGTGTAGACAAAGAACGCGAAGCCCCATTAGGTATTGAGTTTTAAGGGGAACCTCTATTAGGCAAAAAGGTGTCGTTAATATCCCATTCCAGGCCCACCCCTAAAAACATAATAAAAGTAACACCCGGTGGGCTCATCCCCACAAACGGTGGAGGGAAATACCAGGAGTTATGCTGATTGATCACTCATTGAGAGCGATCCCATGCTTTACCGAAGGAGGCTCTAGACAAAAGACAGAGACTGCAAGCCAGAGAACTGCTCACGTGTGGCAGCCGTTTGTCCAAACAGAATTGGGTACCAGCTGCTTGTCACAGTCGTACGTTTTTGCTGTATAACTAACGTGTTATATTCCATCTTAAACTCTGATTAAACACAATATACGCACCAGATTGATTTACAGTCGAACCCGATTATTAAAGTGACCAGAGATAGCTTTAACTTGGCTATTTTTAAACACTTCATAACTTAACCCATGGAGTCCATGTATCATTCTGGTAAATCTACGCTGCACTCCAAGGCCAATATATGCTTCCTAAGGTGTGGTGCCCAGAACAATTCCATACTCCAGGTGTGATCTAGCCAGGGTTTTGTGTAGCTGCAGTATAACTTCGACCCCTTTGTATTCTAATCCTCAAATATAAAGGCCAGCATTCCATTAGACTTTTTGATTATTTTCTGTACCTGTTCATAACATTTTAATGATCTATATACCTGGACCCCCAAGTCTCTTTGGACCTCCGCTGTTTTTAGCCTTTCACCATTTAGAAAGTACCTGTTCTATCCTTTTTAGGTCCAAAGTGGCTGACCTCACATTTGCCTATGGTTAAATCCATTTGCCACAGTTTTGAACATTCATTTAATCTTTCGATATCCCTTTTTAATTTTATGCTTCCATCTACTCTGCCTACAATGCCACCCATCTTTGTGTCATTGGCAAATTTGGATATATGGCTTTCTAAGCCATCATACAAGTCAGTAATAAATACTGTGAATAGTTGAGGCACCAACACAGATCCCTGCAGGACACCACGAGTCACCCTACTGCCAATTTGAGTACCTACCCATTATCCAAACTGTGTCTCCTACTGCTCAGCCAATTTCCAAATCAGGTCAATAATTTGCCCTCAATTCCGTGGGCTTCTAACCTTAGTTAACAGTCTCTTATTATTATACATAATTAAGGACATAGAAACTGACACACAGATGGAAGTCACTTGGCTGGTGCCTCTTTCTTGTATCCTTTTATAGTCTTCCTTTTCTAAATATTTATCCAATTGTTTCAATTAGGTAATAATTTGACTCAATAGGCACTTGTGGTAAAGCAATTCATGTTCTATTAACCATCTGAATTTTCTCTCTCTAAAATTTCCTCATGTCGCCCCCCTCCATTAGCGATGTGCAGCAACCAATTTTGATCATCTCTTAGTTACCCCTCAAACATATGTTTCTAAAAAAAAAAAGTCCCACATTTTCAGTTCATGATTTCAGTCTCTAATTACTGGAACCATTTCCTTGGTTCAAATATCCTTCCTGTAATGAGATACCCAGAACTGCAACCAATACTCCAACTGTGACTGAACCAAAGTCTTGTACAAAACTCAGAATGCCAATTGCCTTTTTCTGAACCTCTCTCTCTGGACTCCTACTTTTATAAGATTTATGTATCTGCACCCCTTAGATTTCACTGTTCCTCAACCTTAAGGATTTTACCATTTAGAATATATGTTCTTTTATTGTTCGGTTTCCTCCCCAAATGCAGTACTTGACTTTTCTCTGCATCGAATTACAACTGGCATCTATCTGCCCATTTATTATGTTGCCTTCCATTTACCCCTCACACTGTGCCCCTAATTTGTAGATATTCCTCATGTCAATGTTCAGATCATTTTTATAAATGGAAAACAAAGTGGTCTGTCCCAGTAGAGATCCCTGGACCCAGCCTAGTCATTGGAGAGGTAATTTTAATAGAATCAGACTCAGGCTGGCTGGATTCATCAGGCCACAAAGATGAAAGAACAGGGGAAACTGAGTGTGACAATTACCCCAAACATACAAGAATACTCTCAGGGTAAGCAAGTTCAGGTCAGTTACAATAATCAACATGCGAATCAAAGCAAAAAAGGAGGACGACGAGGGGAAACAGAAAAGGAAGATTTGAGAGACATTACCTTTAAGACCACCTGCTGCACCAACGTAGGAGAAAGCAAACAGACATTTTAAAGATGTTGTGTTCAAAGAATGGTGAACTATCCCTCGGATCAGCTGAAGGAAAAAGAAGAGTTGTCAATACATGTATTAAATATTAATGACTTTTGGGGGGAGGGGGTGGGGGGGTGGGAAAGAGAGAAAAAGAGTTACAGATGGATTCGCTTATCCTGTCCCACCTCCGTCAGTCAGAAAATAAAGTACAAAAAAAATCAGAAGCTCAACTGACCAAAGTACATTTAATTTTTAAAAGGCTACATTTTCCAAAAAAAGGTATGCAACATACTTTTCACAATTAATAAAATCAGTCTACTAACTTCAAAAAAGCCCCTCTTTCTATATATTAACTTACTAATTACTCCCTTACCCTTCTTTGGGCACTGATCCCATCTACAACCAACCCGTTCTCAGGTCTCGCTCAATCTGCTCTAAAACAGAATGCTTAAAGTTGCACAAAGGCAGCCCAGGATAACTCTCCATCCCTGTAGGAAAAGTACCTGTTCTCTACTTGGCACTTCCCACAAATGAAACCAGCAATTTCATTTGAGGGAAATCACCAACATGTAAACATGCCCTGCTCCTCCATGGAACAACATCTTGGTGCTCCACCCACTTCACTATTTATAATTCTTTATGTTCTACAGAAAACTCTGCTGGAGTATATCCATCATAAATCACATCAGCCCAGCAAATGAGTGTGAGGTGGCGCATTTGGGTAGGAGGAATGAGGAGGCCACATAATCCTTGGAAAGCAAGAGTCGAAACAGGGTAGGGGAGCAATGGGACCTAGGAATACATAGTCACAAATCATCAAAAGTAGCAATACAAGTTAACAAGGACATAAAAATGCAAACAATCACTGAAGCTCACTTCTAGAGGAATAGAATTGAAAAGCAGGGAAGTTATGTTAAACCTATATCAAACCTTGGTTAGACCACATGGAGTAATGTGCACACCTTTGCTTTTTGTAATATGGTGACCAAAGAGGCACTGGAAAAGGCATTAAGATTTACAAGCATGATACCAGAACAGAGAGGTTTTAACTGTAACAACTTGCATTTATACAACTCCTTTAACATAGTTAAATATCTTAAGGCACTCCCACAGGAGCATTACCCAACAAAATTTGACACTGAGGCACATAAGGATATATTTGGACAAGTGACAAAGAGATATCATAGAAATTTACAGCACGGAAGGAGGCGATTTTGGCCCATCGTATCCGCTCCGGCCGACCAAGAGCTATCCAGCCTAATCCCACTTTCCAGCTCTTGGTCCGTAGCTCTGTAGGTGACGTACACATCCAAGTATCTTTTAAATGTGGTGAGGGTTTCTGCCTCTACCACCCTTTCTGGCAGTGAGTTCCAGACCCCCACCACCCTCTGGGTGAAGAAATTTCCCCTCATATCTCCTCTAAACCTTCCCCCAATTACTTTAAATCTATGCCCTCTGGTTGTTGACTTCTCCACCAAGGGAAACCGGTCCTTCCTATCCACTCTATCCAGGCCCCTCATAATTTTATACACCTCAAACAGGTCTCTCCTTAGCCTCCTCTGTTCCAAAGAAAACAGACCCAGCATCTCCAATCTTTCCTCATAGCCCACATTCTCCAGTCAAGGCAACATTCTTGTAAATCTCCTCTGCACCCTTTCCAGTGCAATCACATATTTCCTGTAATGTGATGACCAGAACGGCACACAGTACTCTAGCTGTGGCCTAACTAGTGTTTTATACAGTTCAAGCATAACCTCCTTGTTCTTATATTCCATGCCTCAACCTATAAAGGCAAGTATTCCATATGCCTCAACCTATAAAGGCAAGTATTCCATATGCCTTCTTAACCACCTTATCGACCTGGTCTGCTACCTTCAGGGATCTGTGGACATGCACACCAAGGTCCCTTTGTTCCACAACAGTATCGTACCATTTAATGTGTATTCCCTTGCCTTGTTAGACCTCACCAAATGCATTACCACACACTTATCCAGATTGAATTCCATTTGCCACTGTCCTGCCCACCTGACCAGTACATTGATATCTACCTGCAGTCCACAGCTTTCTTCATTATCAACCACACAGCCTACTTTAATGTCATCTGCAAAATTCTTAAATCATACCCCCAACATTTAAGTCCATGTCATTGATATATACCACAAAAAGCAAGGGACCCAGCACTGAGCCCTGCAGAACCCCATTGGATACAGCCTTCCAGTCAAAAACACCCATCAACCATAACCCATTGCTTCCTGCCTCAGTCAATTTTGGATCCAACATGCCACTTTGTCCTGGATCCCATGGGCTATTACTTTCGTGACCAGTCTGTCATGTGGGACCTTGTCAAAAGCTTTGCTAAAATCCATATACACTACATCATAAACACTGCCCTCATCGACCCTCCTGGTTACTTCCTCGAAAAATTCAATCAAGTTAGTCAGACATGACCTTCCCTTGACAAATCTATGCTGACTGTCCTTGATTAATTCATGTCTTTCCAAATGAAGATTTATCCTGTCACTCAGGATTTTTTCCAATCATTTTCCCACCACCGAAGTCAGGCTGACTGGTCTGTAATTACTCGGTCTATCCCTTTCTGCCTTTTTAAACAAATGTACAACATTAGCAGTCCTCTAGTCCACTGGCACTGCACCTGTGGCTAGAGAAGATTGGAAAATGATGTCAGAGCCTCTGCTATTTCTTCTTTTGCTTCTCTTAACAGCCTAGGATACATTTCATCCGGGCCTGGGGATTTATCCACTTCCTAAACCTGCTAAGCCCCTTAATACTTCCTCTCAGGGGAGTTAAACTAATATGGCAGGGGGATGGGAACCAATGCAGGGAGACAGAGGGAAACAAAATGGAGACAGAATCAAAAGACAGAAAGGAGATGAGTAAAAGTGGAGGGCAGAGAAATCCAAGGCAAAAAACAAAAAGGGCTTACTTTGCAGCAAAACTCTAAAGGGTCTAAGTGTGTTAAAAAGGCAAGCCTGAAGGCTCTGTGCCTCAATGCGAGGAGTATTCAGAATAAGGTGGACGAATTAACTGTGCAGATAGCAGTTAATGGATACAATGTGGTTGGCATCACGGAGACATGGCTCCAGGGTGACCAAGGCTGGGAACTCAACATCCAGGGGTATTCAACATTTAGGAAGGATAGATAGAAAGGAAAAGGAGGCAGGGTGGCGTTGCTGGTTAAAGAGGAAATTAATGCAATTGTAAGGAAAGACATTAAGCTTGGATGATGTGGAATCGGTATGGGTGGAGCTATGGAATACTAAGGGGCAGAAAACGTGAGTGGGAGTTGTGTACAGACCTCCAAACAGTAGCAGTGAGGTTGGGGAGGGCAAACAGGGAATTAGGGGTGCGTGCAATAAAGGTGCAGCAGTTATCATGGCTGACTTTAATATGCATATAGATTGGGCTAACCAAACTGGAAGCAATATGGTGGAGGAGGATTTCCTGGAGTGCATAAGGGATGGTTTTCTAGACCAATATGTCAAGGAACCAACTAGGGGGGAGGCCATCTTAGACCTGGTGTTGTGGAATGAGAGAGAATTAATTAGCAATCTCATTGTGTGAGGCCCCTTGGGGAAGAGTGGCCATAATATGGTGGAATTCTACATTAGGATGGAAAAGGAAACAGTTAATTCAGAGACCATGGTCCAGAACTTAAAGAAAGGTAACTTTGAAGGTATGAGGCATGAATTGGCTAGGATAGATTGGCGAATGATACTTAAGGGGTTGACAGTGGATGGGCAATGGCAGACATTTAGAGACCGCATGGATGAACTACAACAATTGTACATCCCTGTCTGGCGTAAAAATAAAAACGGGAAGGTGGCTCAACCGTGGCTATCAAGGGAAATCAGGGATAGTATTAAAGCCAAGGAAGTGGCATATAAATTGGCCTGAAATAGCAGCGAACCCAGAGACTGGGAGAAATTTAGAAATCAGCAGAGGAGGGCAAAGGGTTTGATTAGGGCAGGGAAAATGGAGTACGAGAGGAAGCTTGCAGGGAACATTAAAATGGACTGCAAAAGCTTTGATAGATATGTAAAGAGAAAAAGATTAGTAAAGACAAACATAGGTCCCCTGCAGTTAGAATCAGGGGAAGTCATAACAGGGAACAAAGAAATGGCAGACCAATTGAACAAGTACTTTGGTTCGGTATTCACCAAGGAGGACACAAACAACCTTCCAAATAGAAAAGGAGTCAGAGGGTCTAGTAAGAAGGAGGAACTGAGGGAAATCCTTATTAGTCAGGAAATTGTGTTGGGGAAATTGATGGGATTGAAGGCCGATAAATCCCCAGGGCCCGATGGTCTGCATCCCAGAGTACAAGGTGGCCTTGGAAATAGTGGATACATTGACAGTCATTTTCCAACATTCCATAGACTCTGGATCAGTTCCTATGGAGTGGAGGGTAGCCAATGTAACCCCACTTTTTTTTTTTTTAAAAAGGAGGGAAGAGAGAAAACAGGGAATTATAGACTGGTCAGCCTGACATCAGTCGTGGGTAAAATGATGGAATCAATTATGAAGGATGTCATAGCAGTGCATTTGGAAAGAGGTGACATGATAGATCCAAGTCAGCATGGATTTGTGAAAGGGAAATCATGCTCGACAAATCTTCTGGAATTTGAGGATGTTTCCAGTAGAGTGGACAAGGGAGAACCAGTTGATGTGGTATATTTGGACTTTCAGAAGGCCTTCGACAAAGTCCCACACAAGAGATTAATGTGCAAAGTTAAAGCACATGGGATTGGAGGTAGTGCACTGACATGGATTGAGAACTGGTTGTCAGACAGAAAGCAAAGAGTAGGAGTAAATGGGTACTTTGCAGAATGGCAGGCAGTGACTAGTGGGGTACTGCAAGGTTCTGTGCTGGGGCCCCAGCTGTTTACATTGTACATTAATGATTTAGTCGAGGGGATTAAATGTAGTATCTCCAAATTTGCAGATGACACTAAGTTGGGTGGCAGTGTGAGCTGCGAGGAGGATGCTATGAAGCTGCAGAGTGACTTGGATAGGTTAGGTGAGTGGGCAAATGCATGGCAGATGAAGTATAATGTGGATAAATGTGAGGTTATCCACTTTGGTGGTAAAAACAGAGAGACAGACTATTATCTGAATGGTGACAGATTAGGAAAAGGGGAGGTGCAACAAGACCTGGGTGTCATGGTACATCAGTCACTGAAGGTTGGCATGCAGGTACAGCAGGCAGTTAAGAAAGAAAATGGCATGTTGGCTTTCATAGCGAGGGGATTTGAGTACAGGGGCAGGGAGGTGTTACTACAGTTGTACAGGGCCTTGGTGAGGCCACACCTGGAATATTGTGTACAGTTTTGGTCTCCTAACTTGAAAGACATTCTTGCTATTGAGGGAGTGCAGCGAAGGTTCACCAGACTGATTACCGGGATGGCAGTACTGACATATCAAGAAAGACTGGATCAACTGGGCTTGTATTCACTGGAGTTCAGATGAATGAGAGGGGATCTCATTGAAACGTTTAAAATTCTGACGGGTTTAGACAGGTTAGATGCAGGAAGGCAGGAAGAATGTTCCCAATGTTGGGGAAGTCCAGAACCAGGGGTCACAGTCTAAGGATAAGGGGTAAGCCATTTAGGACCGAGATGAGGAGAAACTTCACCCAGAGAGTGGTGAGCCTGTGGAATTCTCTACCACAGAAAGTTGTTGAGGCCAATTCACTAAATATATTCAAAAAGGAGTTAGATGTACCTTACTACTAGGGGGATCAAAGGGTATGGCGAGAAAGCAGGAATGGGGTACTGAAGTTGCATGTTGCCGAATGGCCTACTCCTGCACCTATTTTCTATGTTTCTCACTACTTTTAACTCGTCTAATATTTCACACTCCTCCTCCCTCATTGTAAAGTCTGCATTTCTCCTCTCTTGTGAAAACGGATGCAAAGTATTCATTAAGAATCCTACCCACAGATTTATTTTGTAGTCTCTAATAGGTCCCACTCTTCCTTTAGTTATCCTCTTGTTCTTTATTTATAAAACATCTTTGGGTTTTCCATGATTTTACTTGCCAACATTCTTTTATGCTCTCTTTGCTTTCCTGATATATTTTTTAATTGCACCACTGCACTTCTTATACATCTCTAGAGTTTCTGCAGTTTTGAGTTCCCGGTATCAGTCATAAGCTTCCCTTTTTTTAAAAATCTTACCCAGTATGTCCCTTGACTCTAGATTTGTTAGCCCCATCTTTTTTTTTAAATAAAGGGAACATACTTGCTCTGTACCTTCAGGATCTCCTCCTCGAATGTCTCCCACTGCTCGGACACTGATTTGCCATCAAGTTGCCGTTTCCAGTCCACTTTGGCCAAATCCCATCTCAGCTCAGCAAAATTGGCTTTACCCCAATTGAGAACTTTTATTCCTAGTCCCCCTTTGTCTTTTTCGATAACTACCCTAAATCTTACTGACTTATGCTCTCCCACTGATACCCCTTCCACCTGCCCCTCTTCATTCCCCAAAACCAAATCCAGAACCGCCCCCTCCCTTGTTGGGCTTGTTGAATACATTTTAAGAATTCCGTACCCTCTGTACCATTCACATTAACTTTTTCCCAGTTAATATTAGGGTAGTTGAGATCCCCCACTATTACAGCTCTATAGTTTTTGCACTTCACAGTAATGTGCCCACATATTTGTTCTTCTATCTCCCTCTGACTGCTTGGGGGTCTATAGTACACTCCCAGTAGTGTGATCGCCTCTTTTGTTCTTCAATTCAACCCATATGGCCTCATTTGATGACCCCCATAACATACCATCATTTCTCAGCTGTATTTGTTTCTTTAATCAATACTGCGAGCCCCCACTCCCTCCTTTTTTACCCCAGCTCTCCATCCTGTCTGAAAACCCTGCAGCCAGGAATGTTGAGCTGCCATACCTGCCCTTCTTTCAGCTATGTCTCAGTAATAGCTAGAATATCATACACCCAAGTGTCAATCTCTGCTCTCAGCCCATCTGCCTTATTTCCTATACTTCTTGCATTGAAGTATATACTATTTAGTATTGCCAAACTTCCCTGTTGTCTATTTTCCAGCCCTTGTTTCCTCGGTCTTCCAAATTCACTTTCTACTACTTCTCTGCTACCCAATTCCAGCTTTGCTTCTCTCCCCACTGAATCTATTCTCTGGTTCCAATCCCCCCGCCAAGCTAGTTTAAACACACCCCAACAGCACCAGCAAAACCTCCCGCGGGGGTTACTGGGCCCAGCTCTGTTCAGCTGCAGCCTGTCCGGCTTGTACAGATCCCACCTCCCCCAGAAACGGTCCCAATGCCTCAGGAATCTAAAGCCCTCCCATCTGCACCATCTCTGCAGCCACGTATTCATCTTCTCTAGCCTCCTATTTCTGTACTCACGAGCACATGGAACCGGCAGTAATCCGGAGATTACCATCTTTGAGGTGCTGCTCTCCTAGCTCCCTAAACTCTGCCTGCAGGATCTCATCCCTCTTTCTATGTGTCATTGATACAGATATAGACCACGACCTCTGGCTGTTCACTCTCTCCCCTCCAGAATGTCTTGCAGCCGCTCGGTGACATCCTTCACCCTGGCACCAGGGAAGCAACATACCATCCTGGAGTCATGTCTGCAGCTGCAGAAACACCGGTCTGCTCCCCTGTCTATTGAATCCCCTACCATTATTGCTCTAGGTTTAAGAAGCGTCTTAAAGGAAGAGAGAGCATTAGAAAGGTGGAGAGCTTTAGGTGAACAAATTGCAGAGCTGAGGGCTTAGGCAGCTGAAGGTACGGCTGCCAATGGTGGAGTGATTAAAATCAAGGATGCACAAGAGGCCAGAATTGAAGGAGTGCAGAGATCGGAGGGGATGCAGAGCCAGATGGAGGTTGTAGAGATAAAGGAGGGGTAGACCATGAAAGGGATTTAAACATGAAGATGAGATTTTAAATTCAAAGCATTTGGGGACTGGGATCCAATGCAGATCAGTAAGTAGAGGGATGATGGGTTAGTGGGACTTAGTGCAGGATAGGATATCGGCTGCAGAGTTTTGGATGAGCTGAACTTTATGGCAGGTGGGGGATGGGAGGCCGACCAGGAAAGCAGTGGCATAATTGAGTCTGGAGCTGACATGGGCATTAAAAAAAAAAAAACAGTATGTGGGTGTCACTGGTCAACAGTCACTTACTGACCATCCCTAGGTACCCAGAGAGGGTGGTGGGTTGCATTTTTTAAACTGTAGTCCATGTGGTGATGGTGTTCCCACAGTCCTGTTCAGTAGGGATGAGGGTTTCAGCATCAAGATCAGCTTACAAAGCAAAAATTTTCAAAACTATGAAAGGGCTTGAAAAACAAAGCACCCATTTCCATGATATTCCTAATTTTGCATTGAAAATAGAAAGGCCTTAAAATGGTTGCGAGAGACTTTGATTGATATATAAATCAATTTTTTTCTTCTTCGGTAATAAGTACAAGTGTTCCAAGTCTAGCCGTTCTCCGTCCAGTGACATGTAACAGAATGACATAGGCTTATACACATGGAATTTCCCCACATAGCACTAAATAGTTTCAAACATGGCTCCAAGGATACACATCATGTTAAGGGTAGGCACTTCCCAACTGGAAATAAGGGGGAAAAGTGCAAGGAATCCATAACATGTAAGCTACATGTGAGGCAGCAAATTAGATTTTTGTTAATTTTTAGTTCTCATTTACCCGTCTAGCATCCTCTTCCTTGGTGTATCTTAACCCAAAGTGAAAGACCCGAAAGTCTTTACAGTACAGTAGAAGCTTCTCAGGAATTTTGTTCTTTATAACACCAGGCAGTATCGGCTTCTTTTTATCATCATACACTTTAAAAAAAAAAACACAAAAAAAGTTATGAAATCTTTACAAATGAAGCAATAGAAATATAAAAAGACTGAATTTCAGCTGCAGTTATTTTAGACAAAAGTAGCAGTAAATTACAAATTTCCCCTCTCAACCAACTAAGCCACCAATTTTATAATCAGGAAGCCGAGAGACTGGAAGTTTTTGATTGCATAAAATAAGTCCAATTTAACAAAATGGACAATATTTTTTTTTAAATACCCATTTTGCAACAAAGAGACACACACACACACCTATCCCAGTACCTAACAGTGCATTCCAAACAGCTATAAATCTTAGCGCCGGGGTTTGTCACTTCTTCATTTCCCAGCTCATGGTTTTACTGCCATTCACTCCAACAAGCAGAAAACACAACTCACAAGCACACAAACTGAATGCTCCAGAAGAATCTACATGTCAATGGACAAGAGCAAACAACAAAACACTTTTTCTTCACTAAAATTGAAGCAAATTAATAATCATTTGCAGGGAAGTTAATAAATTTATATATTAATTATAACTACCAAATGTCAATTTGACTCAATTGGTATCTCTCACCTGAAGAGTCAGAAGGTTGTGGGTTTAAGGCCCCTCAGACTAGGCTGACACTCCAGCACAGTACGGAGAGTCCTCTATTGCTGGAGATGGCATCTTTTAAATGTGACATTAACCAAAAGACACATCTGCCTGTTCAGGTGGATACAAAAAGATCCCCTGGTACTATTCAAGGAGCAGAAAGTTCCGCTGAAGTCATGGCAAACATTTCTCCCTCAACCAACACAGCTAAAAAAATAACTGATCGTTCACCTCACTTGCCCCTTGTGGGATTCTGCAGTATAAAACTGGCTCCCACATTATATTGTCTGCACTTCAAAACTACTTTGATTCTGGAGAAGCTGCAAGACTGAGGCTTGCATTACTGATGTAAAGCAGTCTCTATTACTTGCATCTCAAATAGTTACATCAAAAAGATCTATATTCTCCCATATTTAATTTGATACATTTTACAAATTGTAGTTTTGGCATCTGATAGATTGCCACCAACTGATCATATACAGCATGACAACAGGTCAATACACGGGACATGATTAAAAAAAAATATGCCTGTTTAAAATAGAATCCACTGATCTCTTTTTTTATAGCAAATTGTTACATTTCTATTTAAGCTGCACATGAACAAACTTAATGGGACTAAATCAATTATTGTAGTCTGTTCCCGTTTAGAACCTTTCCTCACAAAAAAAGTCTTACCCCATTCCCTGAAGGCATTTACTCCTTGTAGTCACCCTGCAACATCTCTCATATATGTAACCTTCATGTAACTGTAACCTTCATAACACTGCATACTGTATACACCTAAGAAATGCACACTTTGACCACAGGGGGTGAACTTGTGGGCGACACTCCTCACCTGGTCATCCAGGTATATAAAGGGAGGTCCCACGCAGGGTCATCACTTCTTAGTCCTGTGAATAAAGGTTCAGGTCAGAGTGACCTTGTCTGCAGAATGTGCCTCGTGTGAATTTATAGTAGTGTGTAAGGACATCACAACCGCTACTAAAATGACAGCTGCATGTGTATGAACCTCAGCAGCCAATCACGGATCATCATAACCAAGGATATTAAGGGTTACTGAAACCAAGGTAGGTTAAGAGAGTTAAGATACAGATCAGCAGTGATCTAACTGAATGGCAGAACAGACTCAAAGGGCTGAATGGCCTACTTCCGAGCCCCGTCTTCACCACACAAACATTGCTGTAGTTACAGTCTACATCCACTGCAATCAAAGTTAGTATGTACAGCAATAACACAACCAAAACTGGAAAAATCAAAGGCTCGCATTACCTCCAAAGATCTGGTCCACGCAATGCAAGGATATGTCATTTTCACCCATCAGTTTATTCCTATAGGATTGTTCCTTAAATGCAAATTATAGGAAAAAGAGAAATCCAAATAAATATACAACAAGGACAACAGATCACTCATTTAAAGCCAATGCCTAGATCGTATTTATAATCACAGCAACCCAAGGTCTTAATGATCCTGGGCAATTTCTACAAGTGCTTTAAGTTACACGAAACACATTGTAGATAGCCCATGGCATTGCTTTTGAGCCATGGAATGCAGTTTATGATGATTGGCTGTTTAAATATGGCGATGGTTCCCATTGTTTGAACAGCAATTGTACTGAAATACCACACGACTATGGTTTAAAAAAAAAATACCCGATAATAAAATGATTTATTGTACTATTTATTTCTCTAAACTTTCCTCTTATTCTCAATGAATTTGCAGCGCTTGCACAATGTGCAAGTTGTTCACTCTTCGCTCCCCCTTGCCCAAGGCCTTCCATTATTTAAAAGATTATTAAAGCGTTTTTCCTCACTTCATCCTCTAGTGGATTTGTAGAATTTATGCAGAAACCATTGACATAGCACCCTACCAAGGTTCTCCACCCACCATTATCTACAATGGTCAACACCTTGATCAGGTGGTGCAAGTATAACTGACTTCAAATGCAATGATCAATATCAACATCCAAATGCCTCAAGTATCCTCATTTGGCTCTTGCAGGATTATCATTTACAAGACAGTTATGGAGAATTCACCCCATCTTAGTTCATCCACCAGGAAGAACCTAACACAGCCAATTACTTTTTTGAAATAGTCCAGGGGCCTGGATAGAGTGGATAGGAAGGACCTATTTTCCTAAGCAAAGGGGTCAATAACCAGGGGGCATAGATTTAAAGTAATTGGTAGAAGGTTGAGGGGATTTGAGGAGAATTTTTTCACCCAGAGGGTGGTGGAGGTCTGGAACTCATTGACAAAGGGCGAGAAGCAGAAACCCTCATAGCATTTAAAAAGGTATGTGGATATGCACTTGAATTGCCGTAACCTATAAGGCTACAGATCAAGAGCTGGAAAGCTCTTTGCCAGCAGCACAGACACGATGGGCCGAATGGCCTCCTTCTGTGCTGTAAATGATTCCAGGATTTTCACTGCCACAATTCTTCCTAGAACTCTATTCCATATGTTGATCACTCGCAGAAAGAAGAATCTTCCTGAAATCAGTAATGCTGGAAATATTCAGGTCAGGAGAGAGAGAGAGAGAGAGAGAGAGAGAGAGAGAGAGAGAGAGAGAGAGAGAGAGAGAGATTTAACTTTTCAGATCGATGATCTTTCATCAGAACTGGAAAAAATCAAACGATATCACAGATTTTTATGCAAGTCAGGCGCAGAGAAAGAGGGGAGGAAAGAACAAAAAGGAAAGGTCTGTGATAGGGTGGAAGGCAGGAGAGATTAAAAGACAAAAAAGTGATGATGCAAGATAAAAAGGACAAGTAAAGAAACAAAAGAGGAGTCTAGATGAGATATAAATGGGAATGGCAGAATCATCAACAGCTGCCATATGAAAAAAAATAGCGGCAGAGGATATGGTTTGAAAGTGTTGAACTCGATGTGGAGTCCAGAAGGCTGTAAAGTATCTAATCGAAAGACGCGGCGCTGTTCCTTGAGCTTACACTAAGCTTCATTGCAATAGTTTGAGGCGCCGAGGATGGAGAGGTCAGAGTGGGAGTGGAGCAGAGAATTGAAGCGACAGGCGACCAGAAGCTCGGGGTTATGCTTACGGACTGAACAGAGCAATCACCCAATCTGTGTTTGGTCTCCCCAATGTAAAGGAGACCGCATCGTGAGCAGCGAATATAGTATGATAAAACTGCAAGAAGTACAAGTAAATCGCTGCTTCACCTGCAAGGAGTGTTTGGGGCCCTGGACAGTGGGACGGGAGGAGATAAAGGGTAGGTGTTGCATCTCCTGCACTTGCACTGGAAAGTGCCGTGGGAAGGAGAAGGGATGTTGGGGGTGATTGAGGAGTGGTCCAGGGGGTCACAGAGGGAGCGGTCCCTTCGAAAGGAGAGGGGAGTGTTTGGTGGTGGGATCACGCTGGAGGTGACAGAAATGGTGGAGGATAATGCATTGAATGTTGAGGCTGGTGAGGTGAAAGGCGAGAACAAGGCAAACCCTATCGTGGCCCTGGGAGGGAGGGGGAAGGGATGAGAGCAGAAGTGCGGAAAATAGAATGGACACAGTCGAGGGCCATGTTAATGAAGGAATCCCCTCTACCGTGGTTGAGTAAAAAGGAAAACCTATCGGAAGCACTAGTATGAAAGGTGGTATCGTCAGAAGAGATACGGTGGAGATGGAGAAACTGGGAGAATGGACTGGAGTCCCTACGGGAAGCGGGGTGGAAGAAGTGTAGTCCAGGTAGTTGAGAATCAGGCCTATAGTGGATGTTTGACGATAGCCTATCCCCAGAAATTGAGACAGAGAAGTCGAGGAAGGGAAGGGAAGAGTTGGAGATGGACCATGTGAAGGTGAGGGAAGGGTGGAAATTGGAAGCAAAGTGAATGAAATTTTCTCGTTCAGGGCGAAAGCAGGAAACGGCACCGATACAGTCATCAACGTACCTGAAAAAGAGGTGAGGGAAAGGACCAGAGTAGGA
Organism: Pristiophorus japonicus; assembly: GCF_044704955.1. NCBI lineage: Eukaryota > Metazoa > Chordata > Chondrichthyes > Pristiophoridae > Pristiophorus > Pristiophorus japonicus. The sequence goes on along the minus strand of NC_091978.1, from coordinate 86,427,387 downwards.
CCGGAACAAAGAATATTCCAAATATCCCTCAAAAAGGCAGACATAGCTAGGACCCATGCAGGTTCCCATAGCAACACCTTTAATTTGGAGGAAGTGAGTGGCATCAAAGGAGAAGCTGTTCGATGGGAGAACAAGTTCAACCAGGCGGTGGTGGATGGGAATTAGTTGGGCCTCTGCTGTTCAAGGAAGAAGCAGACGCCCTCAGGCCATCCTGGTGGGGGATGAAGGTGTAGAGGGATTGGACATCCAGTGAAAGAGACGGTTGGGGCCAGTAAACTGGAAACTGTGAAACCATGCACCCATTCGTCTTATTCCGGCACACACCTGCTTCTGCTCCTCAAAACTACCATTTCATTTCAATCACTCAGTGTTCCAGCCAACTGCTGATACCAGTTGCCAACATAAATCTGGCTTCAATCCCTCAATCTCCAGAAAACAGAAGTGGAAGCATTCCAGCTTCTTTAAGCAAACTGGAATGAGCAGTATACAGATCGCCATCTTGGATTGACGGAGGCGCGCTCAGTCACAGACACGAGCCTGGGAGCAGAGCATTCATCTGCCCTTCAATATGAAAGATTAGAAACCGTCTTTTAAAAAAGTTTTTAAAATCCACATTCACTGCCAAAATGTTCTTGCTGATGCTTACCACGTCATCCAACAACTGCTCGGCACTTAGAAAGGAAATCTTGAAATTCGTACAGACAAGCTTTCCATAAAAGCCCCGTTGTAAAGAATCTTCTCTGCTGTATTTCACTATAGTGTTTGCTTCACAGATTACAAGTTCCCCTGTGTGAGACAAAAAGAAAAAAGGAAGTGGGGAAAGATGGGGAAGAAAAATGAAGGAGAACTAGTCAAACCGATTATTCCTGTTGACAGTGAAACATGGAAGGACAAAACTAATATTTATCCCAGCTGCTCTAGTCTCTCCACATAACTGAAGTCCCTCATCCCTGGTAGCATGCTTGTAAATCCCCTCTGCACCCTCTCCAAGGCCTTCACATCCTTCCTAAAGTGTGGTGCCCAGAACTGGACACAATACTCCAGCTGAGACCTAACCAGTTTATAAAGGTTTTGCACGTCTTCAAATAAATAGTGTACTTTACATCTTTCTCACAACTCCATGTTTGAATCTCTCCAATCAGGTTTCTGCGCCTGCCGCAGCACCAACGGCCTTAAACAAAGTCACAAACTACATCCTTCGTGACTGACTGAAGCACTATTCTTCCTCATCCTTCTTGAGCCCTGCAGCCTTTGGCATAAGTCAACATCATTTTTCTCCTCCAAGGCAGGATGGAAAGCAGTGACAGGATCGGACCAAGTCAGCATGGATTTATGAAAGGGAAATCATGCTGGACGAATCTTCTGGAATTTTTTGAGGATGTAACTAGCAGAGTGGACAAGGGAGAACCAGTGGATGTGGTGTATTTGGACTTTCAAAAGGCTTTTGACAAGGTCCCGCACAAGAGATTGGTGTGCAAAATCAAAGCACATGGTATTGGGGGTAATGTACTGACATGGATAGAGAACTGGTTGGCAGACAGAAACAGAGTCGGGATAAACGGGTCCTTTTCAGAATGGCAGGCAGTGACTAGTGGGGTGCCGCAGGGCTCAGTGCTGGGACCGCAGCTCTTTACAATATACATTAACGAGTTAGATGAAGGAATTGAGTGTAATATCTCCAAGTTTGCGGATGACACTAAACTGGGTGGCGGTGTGAGCTGTGAGGAGGATGCCAAGAGGCTGCAGGGTGACTTGGACAGGTTAGGTGAGTGGGAAAATGCATGGCAGATGCAGTATAATGTGGATAAATGTGAGGTTATCCATTTTGGGGGCAAAAACACGAAGGCAGAATATTATCTGGATGGCGGCAGATTAGGAAAAGGGGAGGTGCAACGAGACCTGGGTGTCATGGTTCATCAGTCACTGAAAGTGGGCATGCAGGTACAGCAGGCGGTGAAGGCAGCAAATGATAGGTTGGCCTTCATAGCTAGGGGATTTGAGTATAGGAGCAGGGAGGTCTTAGTGCAGTTGTACAGGGCCTTGGTGAGGCCTCACCTGGAATATTGTGTTCAGTTTTGGTCATCTAATCTGAGGAAGGATGTTTTTGCTATTGAGGGAGTGCAGCGAAGGTTCACCAAACTGATTCCAGGGATGGCTGGACTGTCATATGGAGAGAGACTGGATCAACTGGGCCTTTATTCATTGGAGTTTAGAAGGATGAGGGGATCTCATAGAAATGTATATGATTCTGATGGGACTGAACAGGTTAGATGTGGTAAGAATGTTCCCGATGTTGGGGAAGTCCAGAACCAGAGGACACAGTCTTAGGACAAGGGGTAGGCCATTTAGGACTGAGATGAGGAGAAACTTCTTCACTCAGAGTTGTTAATGCCAGTTCATTGGATATATTCAAGAGGGAGTTAGATATGGCCCTTAGGGCTAAGGGGATCAAGAGGTATGGAGAGAAAGCAGGAAAGAGGTACTGAGGGAATGATCAGCCATGATCTTATTGAATAGCCAACTCCTGCACCTATTTTCTATGTTTCTATGGCATCTCTTCCACTGTCCAGCTCAATAGGACAGTCCTCGCTTGGTTCGACTCTTACCTATTCATTGGGAAAAGTGTAGGCCATGCAGCTGAGCCCATTTCGCTATTTAATCAGATCATGGTTGATCTGTACCTCAACTCCATTTACTTGTCTTTAGTCCATATCCATTGATATCCTTACCTAACAAAAAACAGTAACTATTTGTACTAAGTCTCCCTTCTGCGCATGCATGACACATATGCAAAAGCAAGCGTTAGGATAAATATCACTGACTTTACCCCCAACCTCACCCACCGCAATTCCCACTAACCCTTTTCTGTGCAAGGGTCCTCCTCTCCTCTGCTCTCCCATCCCATCGCACCCCCCCACCCGAGCCGAAACCAGAATCGGCCCCAATCCAATACCATGTTGCCTCCGATCCATCCAGCAGCAGCCCCACGCAGCAGAATGCATCCACCGAGCCTCCCGCAGTGCCGCAAACGCGAAGGGGGAGAGAGAGCGAAGCAGGTCGGCAGGGAAGGAGAGAAGCGGGGCAGCCAGGAGCAGTTCATTTCTCAGGGGGAAAATTTGATGCACCCCACTGGAAACAGTTTTCGCTCCAATTACATAGTCTGAGCTCTCCATAGTTACCAGTTATCTCAGCAGCTGGTTACTGTACATGAAGAGTCAAGTGACACTGTAAAGTGCTCAGTGAGGAGAGAGTGCGCCTTGGGGGGGGGGGGGGGTAAAAAGATGGGTGAGACACACGGGAGGGGGGGGGGGGGGAGGAGAAGAGAAGTCAGGGAAGACGAATCACATTCTTCCAACCCCCTGGTGCGTACAAGCTCGGTGCATATGTTACAAGGGACATCGTTGGGATGGATGAAATCCAGAAGTCACGCCATTATGAAGTGAATAGTGACACTCAATAAACCTGTTAATAACCCGCACACAATGTCCCATCTATGGCAAAGGGGAGGGGGGGGGGGGGTGAGATGCACTTAGGTAAGGGTCTTCAGCTTGGGTAGGCAGCACTTGTGCTGGTGTAAGGGACTTCGGCTGGAACTTGGCGGTTCCAGTTACACGTTCCAGAGGAACATCAGGGTGTGGCTTATCCTCCAAGGGGACCAATTAGCAATAGATCATGTGATAATGGAGAGCCAATCAGAGAATTGGCTGCCTTTCAAATAAATGCATCCAACAAAAACCTAGTAATCTCAGTCTTGAAGATTTCAACTGACCCATTAATGGCTTTTTGGTGAAATGAATTCCAAATTTCCACTGCCATATATGTGAAAAAGTGTTTGCCGTTTTTACTCCTAAATGGCTGATCTCTAATTTTAAAATTATGCCTCGTTTTTGATTCTCCCATCACTGAAAATAGTTTCTCAATCTACCCTATCGAATCCGTTAATCAGTTTAAATACCTGGATTAGATCACTCAATTCAAGGGAAAACAAGGCAAGTTTATGCAACCCGTTCTCATAATTTTATCTGTTAAGCCCGGTTGCAATCTGGTGAATCTGTGCTGTACCCCTTTCCAAGGCCAATATATCTTTTGAGTTCCTCATGATCCTGGATATATCTTTCCAGTTCTGATGAAGGGTCATTGACCTGAAATATTAACTGTTTCGCTCTCCACAGATGCTGCCTGACCTGCTAAGTATTTCCAGCATTTCTTGTTTTTATTTTATATCTTTCCTGAAGTTCGGTGCCAAAAACAGAATGGAGTATGCTAGATGGAGTCTGACCAAGGCTCTGTGCAACTGAAGCATCACTTCTCATTTTTGAATACCAGCCCCCTTGAGGTAAATGCCAACATTCCATCACCTTTCTGATTACTCTTTGGACTGGTGCACTAGCTTGGAGTGATAGGTATACCTGGACACCCTTGCTCCTCCACAGTTCCTGGTCTCACCATTAAAGAAAATATTCCAATTTGTCTTTCTCAGATCCAAAGAGGAAAACTTCACACTTCTCCACTTGAGCAAAACTGTATCAGATGAAGTTCATTCATTTAGTCGATATTCATTTGTAACTTCCTGCTCCCACCCTAATTTAGTTTCATCCGCAAATTTGGATATTCAACGTGAAAAGCAGAGGTCCCAGTACAGATCCCTGGGGACCACTACTTGTCACATCCCACCAATCAGAGGACGAACCCTTTATCCCTACTCGTCTCCTACCATCTGTGGGACCTGATTAATTGGTTAACTGATTTACGAATTTTTATAATTATAGAGTAGCTGCATGCTATGGAAGTGCTCACTAACAATGGAAAGGGTTGCAGCACGGTTGGGGCCAAAGCACAGTTCCGACTAGATAACAGGAACATGCTGCAAGACAGTGAACAATAGGAAGAAGGGGCATAATGCAGTTGCTATCTGAAATTGACGGCTGGGTCATAACCAGCGGCCAGTCCGAAGTCGACAACTGACCCCAGTAACAGCAAGGGGTCCAATCAGGGAAAAGCCCTTGTAGAGAAGGACGGGACATCCCCCGTTCACGACTATAACTGAAGCTGTAACACGCGGTAGCGCGCTTTATTCTTAGTAACTGCAAGATGTAACTGAGCTAATAAAGTTTGCCTGGATACTACCCCCGGACTCGAGTCTCGTCAACTGCTAAGAATAAGAGACCCTACATTCTGGCGTAGTCAGCAGGATCGCTGAATAACAGCCGCTGGGAGACCCTAGGACCCACGTCAACACGAGGGTAAGGACACCTCTTAAATAAAGTCCTCGTCCGAAGTCTTTCAGCAGGTGTTATTTAAAAGAACCGTCGGTGGGTAGTATTAGGGTCGAGACCCTCGTAACAGAGAGCTCGCCACTCGACAGGACTTAAGGTCATGTCCTGGACTTAAGGTCCACGTCTCGCACCCGTCGAAACTAAGGGTTCTAAATCAGCACAATGGCTAAAGGCGGAAACAAAAACCGTCCCACGACCGAAAAAGGAGGGCTTGCCCCACCGGAGGTCACGGACAAGGAAGTGTTAGAAAGTCTTAGGGAATACATCGAACAGCGGTTTGATTTACGAAAGACATGTGCTGAAATTGAACAAAAGTACAGAACCTCTAAGGGTCAGTGGACCCTGGACAATATAAAAAGGATATGGGGGAAACCACACACATGAAAGATAAAGAAAGAACCTGCTGGTCTCTGGCTGTCATGAGCCAAGTTCGACAGAGAAAAGAAATCATGACCCAGTCCCAATTCGATCGGGATCTGAAAGCTGCTAAAAGATCAAATCAAGGCACTTGGGGAACAAGTGACAAAGATAAATTCGGAAATAGAGAAGAAAGGGAAAGAGATAACTAAACTGAAGGGTGAGATTAAAGATTTGGTCGCAGCCAGTGTGCAGGGGCCGGGTCTGGGGTACAAAGCCGTCTATCCAAGTCTGGCACAAGTAGGGAAAGAACACCAACAGTTGGAAAGGCAACAGGCGGGATCAGTGATGTCGGATTCGGGCTCCTCGTCATCCGACGAGGACTCGGACGGCAGCGATGGATTCTACAGCCCTATATTAGCCCCACTAAAAATGAGAGTTAAAGTAGAGACGACAACCAAGACGGAAGGCGGAACTGAGAAGCGTAAACAAAAATACAAGAATATGGTATTTCACATAGCCGCAGAACCCGAAAAAATAGATAAATGGTCGAAAGAACTCCAACACCCGAAAAAGGGGGCGGGGGGGGGGGGATGCGGGCAAGAACTTGGGAACAATTAGATCGACTGCGAAGTATTTACACACTCCATCCTTTGGACGGAGTCCAGATTCTGACCGTCATGGTGCCAGGACGATCGGCACGTAAACTCGAGGGCAGTAAGAGAGGCACTTGGAGACACTGGACAGGAGATTGACGCAGCCTGGGGAGAAGTGAAAGAGTGGTTAAGAAAGTACGGGCCGGCAAGGACAGATTGGAGTAAGATTGCAGTGTGCCAGCAAAAAGGCACAGAGGAGATACTCGAGTATGAGGAGCGATTCAAGTCCACGTGGCTGGAACATTTGGGTCTGCATCAAGATGCGGAGCAGATGGATGACGAAAGTGTCGGACCCTTGAAGGTTACCTTTATGGTGGGGTTGAAACCAGAACTCTCTCAATTAGTGAAGGCGACTCTGGCAAATTGGGATGATTGGGGAACCTCCTTCGCGCAGTTGGTAGACCGGTGTAGCCAGTTAGATCGGGATTTAACTTCAAAAGGTCCGAATAATGCAGACTGGATGGAAACCAAAGGACCGGGAGGGACAGACATCCGGAAGACTGCCGGGAAAGTGCCATTATTGCGGTAAAGAGGGACATTGGGCCCAATCGTGCAGAGTGAAGAAACAGAACCAGGGAAGCTCAGGGACGGGCCCAAAACAGGCCGACGGGCAGTAGGTGATGGGAAAGTTCTTTAAACCGCTCCTCGATCAGCAGTTGCTGCAGCATGCAAAAAACTCGTAGAGCCCACCCCCTCCCCGGCAGGAACCCTGTTAGCATTAATACATCAGCGCAGGGACGGACTATATGTCAGTGTGGGAGTGGGTGACCAAGAGATTGATTGTTTATTGGACACAGGGGCAGAATTGACGTGCGTGCCCGAAAATTATAAATTTCCCCTCGACGGGACAACCCATGCGGCACATGGAGTCGGAGGCCATAAGCTGATACTCCACCGAACCCAGCCGATGTGTTTGGTTCTGGGACCACATGAAGTAACCGCATCGGTCTGGGTGGGACCGGTGGGACAACCCCTACTCGGGATGGACATCTTGACGAAAATAGACTCCTCCCTGGACTTTGAGGACGGCCAAGTCACATGGTCGATCCGATCCCTGCAGAGGGAAAAACTAAGGGACCACCCGATATGGGCCAAGGACAAACATGACGGTGGCTTGCTTAAAATGGACCCGGTTACCTTCACCGGGACTCCACCTCCTTGCACCAAACAGTACCAGATCAATCCGACATCAATCCAAGGAATATTACCCATCATCCGGCAGTTAGAAGAACAAGGGTTACTAGTTAAGACCCACAGCTCATCCAATAGCCCCGTATGGCCAGTGCAGAAGGGTAAAGATGCCTGGCACATGACGGTGGACTACTGGAAGGCCAACCAGTGCATTGACCAAAACACCCCGTTGGTGTCAGACCCCTCCACTATATTTCAGGCTCTGATGCCGAAAGACAAGTACTTCTCCGTTATTGATATGGCCAATGGATTCTGGGCAATTCCGTTGGCCCCGGAGATGCAGTCGTGGTTTGTCTTTACCATCCAGGGACAGCAATACACCTGGACCCGTCTACCTCAAGGGTTCCACAACAGCCCAACAGTGTTCCACATGACCCTCCAGGGTCACTTAAGGGAGCTATCCCCGATGGGATCTACAGTCATACAATATGTTGATATCTTACTGGCTTCCACCATGGAAGAACAGCATGAACGAGACGTGCTGACCTTATTGAACTATCTCATCGAAAAGGGATACAAGGCCAGTATGGCCAAGGCCCAGATAGCACAGGAAGAAGTAATTTAACTAGGACAAAAGATCTCAATGGGAAAGCGGGACTGACCCAGGATAGGAATGAGGCGATTCGTGCGGCTAAACAGCCCGCCTAAACAGCCCGCCACGATCCTGGAACTTCGGTCCTTCTTGGGTCTGTGTAATTTTACTAGGAACTGGGTGGACTCCTACACACAATTGGCACAACCATTGAATGACCTGCTAAAAGGAAAACGGACTTCAAAAGAAGCTATCACCCTGGCTGAGGAACAAAAGGAGGCATTTGAAAAACTGAAACCTGTGCACGGCACCCGCCCTAGGGATCCCAGACACCAGGAAGCCCTTCACCCTATTCGTGCATGAAAAAGGATACATGACTGCTATACTGACTCAAGAACATGGGAACCAACAGAGGCCTATCGGGTACTAGGCCAAACTGGACAGTGGCTCTCGGATGGGGAAGTAGCCTGAGGGCCATGGAAGCTACATGCTGAGCAGTAATGGTAACTGTGGGATTAGTCTTAGACCAGAAACTGATCAAGTGTCCCCATACAGTACATGCTATGCTATCCATGAACCGGGTCACCAAGGTGACCTCAGCCAGATGGACAACAGCCCTGGAAGCTCCAAACCTGCATATTGTACGAGCTAGCCCGGTTAATCTGGCCACCATGCTCCCCCTGCCTGAAAAAGGGCATGAAGACCAGCACAACTGTGCGGGCATGTTAGAAGAAGCAGAAGGAGCCGCTGCGGCAACCGAAGAGCCGTTACCCAATCCGGACTTGATCCTGTTTAAGGACGGGTCCTCATCTGTGGAGAATAGAATCCAGAAGGCGGGCTGGGCAGTCACGACGCTGCACGAGGTAGTAAGGAAGGGGGGGCTCCCCGTCGGAGCCTCCGCTCAGCAGGCCGAATTGAGAGCGCTGGCCGAAGCCTGCAGGGTAGCCAAGGGACAAACAGCTAATTTACACACGGATTTCAGGTACGCTTTTGGGGTGGCACATGATTTCGGCCAGTTATGGCAGGAGAGGATTCTTGACTGCAGCAGGAACCCCAATACGGAATGGGGCGGAAGTCCACGACCTACTTGAAGCATTACTGCTGCCAGAGGAGGTATCTATCCTGAAATGCAAGGCCCATACGAAGGAGAATACAGAGGAGGCTAAAGGGAACGCACGGGCCAATCAGGCAGCTAAGGAATCCGCTTTAATGGAACCAGAGAAGGGCACCCTTGTATGTCAACTGGGGACCCGAATGCTGACACAGGACCTGGATGGAAAAATGGGAACGGATAAGTGAAGGGATAAAGCTAATAAAGCATAGGATTACCAAAGGCCGAATGGCAGTCAGCAGGTTACGGGTTAAACACCTTTTTGGTGTGGTATCAGCCGAATTATAACCAGACCCTAAAGCCCCCGTTCTTGGCCCTCACTAACACATCAAGGATAGGAAGGCCACAAGGGTCGGTATGTCTGATCAGAAACTAAACCGGAGGGCTGGAAATGGGGAATAGTATGTGTAGGCAAAACGTGAATATAACGAAAGGAAGCATACAGAGCTTCCTCCATTTCTCAAATAAGACCACCCCGGGCCAGAACTTTACACGAGGATGGGTAGTGATAGGAGGTGGCCGATATTCCCCATACAACGGTACCTACTTTATTTGCGGCGACAGGGCTTATTCCTGATTGCCACAGAACTGGACAAGATCTTGTTATTTGGTATATATTTTTGGGAAATGATGATTCTGGCTAAGGAGGGAATCAAAGGGGGGATTGTGGGACCTGATTAATTGATTAACTGATTTATGAATTTTTATAATTATAGAATAGCTGCATGCTGTGTACGTGCTCACTAACAATGGAAAAGGTTGCAGCGTGGTTGGGGCCAAAGCACAGTCACCGGGTTAAACGCTGTTCCGACCAGATAACAGGAACATGCCGCGAGACAGTGAACAATAGGAAGAAGGGACATGATGCGGTTGCTATCTGAAATTGATGGCTGGGTCATAACCAGCGGCCAGTCCGAAGTCAACAACTAACCCCAGTAACAGCAAGGGGTCCAATCAGGGATTAGCCCTTGTAGAGAAGGATGGGACATCCCCCGTTCACGACTATAACTGAAGCTATAACACACGGTAGCGCGAGCTTTATTCTTAGTAACTGCAAGATGTAACCGAGCTAATAAAGTTTGCCTGGATACTACCCCCGGACTCAAGTCTTGTCAACTGCTAAGGATAAGAGACCCTACACACCCAACCAACTACCAACCCACATCACATCACAAGGTTACCTCCAATTGTAGCCAGAGCTTTTCTTGAAAGGGCTTCTCTTCCCATCCCCGCACAATTACCTCTGGAGCCCCCACCCAAGGAACGGTTACATATGTGGACTTGTATTTACTCTGTACAGCCAACAGAGGGCTCATCCCCTGGAGTCCCAAGGGATCCCATAATCCTTTGGGAGCACAGGTATGTAAGGAGACTGCACAGGTTCGAGAGGCACTCTGGAGACCTGCAATAAAAGACGAAGGTCACACTTTACTTTGAGCTCAGTCTGACTCTTTCTCCATATACAACAACTGGCAACGAGATACAGATAGCAAACCCAAAGATGCAGAGAACAGTGGGAATCCTGGAGAAATTTTTGGAGGGAGATGATTGGGAAGCTTTTGTGGAGCGACTCGACCAATACTTCGTAGCCAACGAGCTAGATGGGGAAGAGCGCTGCCAAACGAAGGGCGATCTTCCTCACCATCTGTGGGGCACCAACGTATGGCCTCATGAAGAATCTGCTCACTCCAGTGAAATCCACGGAGAAATCGTACGACGATTTGTGCGCACTGGTCCGAGAGCAGTTGAACCTGAAGGAAAGCGTTCTGATGGCGAGGTACCGGTTCTACACCTACAAAAGGTCTGAAGGCCAGGAAGTGGCGAGTTATGTCGCCGAGCTAAGACGCCTTGCAGGACATTGCGAATTTGAAGGACATTTGGAGCACATGCTCAGAGACTTTTTTGTACTTGGCATTGGCCATGAAACCATACTTGGCAAACTTTTGACTGTAGAGACCCCAACCTTGAGTAAGGCCATAGTGACAGCCCAGGCGTTCATTGCCACCAGTGATAATACTAAGCAAATCTCTCAGCACACAAGTGCTGCTACAAGTACTGTGAACAAAGTGATGTTTTTGAATCGTAATGTACAGGGCAGGTCACACATACCTGCAGCTGCACATCCACAGATGACTGAGTCCACCATCAAGGGTGATGAATGCAAGGCCATTAACACCTTGTTGGTGCTGTGGGGGTGATCATTGTTTCCATTCATGCCGATTCAAAGGATATGTTTGCAAGGGCAGTGGAACAATGGGACACCTCAGAGTGTGCAGGCGAGCAGCTAAGCCTGTTAAATCTGCAAACCACCATGTTGCAGAGGAAGACAGATCCACGGAAGATCACGACAAACCAGAACCTCAGATATAGAGGAGGCAGAGGTACATGGGGTGCACACATTCACCACAAATTGTCCCCCGATAATGCTGAATGTTCAATTGAATGGACTCAGTGTCAATGGAGCTGGACATGGGCACGAGCCAGTCCATCATGGGCAAAAAAACTTTCAAAAGGTTGTGGTGCAACAAGGCCTCAAGGTCAGTCTTAACTCCAGTTCGCATGAAATTAAAAACTTACACAAAAGAACAGATTCCTGTAATTGGCAGTGCTACCATAAATGTCTCCTACAATGGAGCGGTGCACAAGCTACCACTCTGGGTGGTACCAGGTGATGGTCCCACGCTGTTCGGCAGGAGCTGGCTGGGAAAGATATGCTGGAACTGGGATGACATCAGAGAGCTATCGCCTGCTGACGACACTTCGCGTGCCCAGGTCTTAAAACAAATTTCCTTCGCTGTTCGAACCAGGCACCGGGAAATTCCAAGGAGCAAAAGTGCAGATCCACCTAATTCCGGGGGCGCGACCATCCATCACAAGGCGAGAGCAGTACCGTACATGATGAGAGAAAGGGTAGAGATCGAGCTAGACTGGCTGCAAAGAGAGGGCATCATTTCACCGATCGAGTTCAGCGAATGGGCCAATCCCATTGTCCCAGTCCTCAAGGGAGACGGCACCGTCAGTTACTTTGTAATCGCCACAGATTCTATCATTTCTCCCTGCAGGACCAATACTCACTACCAAAGGCCCTTGACCTCTTTGCAACGCTGGCAGGAGAAAAGACATTCACGAAGCTGGATCTGACTTCAGCCTACATGACGCAGGAATTGGAGGAATCATCAAAGGCTCTCACCTGCATCAACACGCACAAGGGCCTTTTTGTTTAAAACAGATGCCCGTTTGGAATCCGAACAGCGGCGGCAATATTCCAGAGAAACGTGGAAAGCTTACTGAAGTCGGTCCCGCACACCGTGGTCTTCCAGGACGACATCTTGGTCACAGGTCGGAGCAGAGTCGAGCATCTGCAGAACCTGGAGGAGGTTCTTAGTCGACTCAACCACGTGGGGCTCAGGTTAAAACGCTCAAAGTGAGTTTTCCTGGTGCCTGAAGTGGAGTTCTTGGGAAGGAGGATTGCTGCGGACGGCCTCAGACCCACCAACGCGAAGACGGAGGCAATCGAGAATGCACCGAGGCCACAGAATGTGACGGAGCTGCGGTCGTTTCTGGGACTCCTGAACTACTTTGGTAACTTCTTACCGGGTCTCAGCACACTGCTAGAACCACAACATGTCTTACTACACAAATGGGACGAATGGGTTTGGAGCAAAAGCCAAGAAAATGCCTTTGTAAAAGCGAGAAAATTGTTATGCTCAAAAAATTGCTTGTGTTGTATGATCCATGTAAGTGTTTGATACTAGCATGTGATGCGTTGTCACTTGGCGTTGGGTGTGTATTGCAACAAGTTAATGATTTTGGGAAACTGCAATCAGTTGCTTATGCATCCAGGAGTCTGTCTGAGGCGGAGAGAACCTACAGCATGATTGAGAAAGAAGCGTTAGCATGTGTCTATGGGATAAAGAAAATGCATCAATACCTGTTTGGGCTAAAATTAGAATTGGAAACTGATCATAAGCCACATATCAGTTTTACGAGTGTAAAGGGATAAATACCAACACACGGCCCGCATCCAGAGATGGCGCTCACGTTGTCTGCATACAACTACGCCATTCACCACAGGCCAGGCACAGAAAACTGCGCCGATGCTCTCACTAGGCTACCATTGCCCACCATGGGGGTGGAAATGGCGCAGCTAGCAGATCTAGCCATGGTTATGGAAGCATTTGAGTGTGAGCAATCACCCGTTTCTGCCCGGCAGGTCAAAACCTGGACAAGCCAGCACCCCTTATTATCGCTAGTCAAAAGCTGTGTGTTTCACAGGAGCTAGTCCAGTGCCCCAGTGGAAATGCAAGAGATAAAGCCGTTCCAGCGGCGCAAAGATTAAATGTCTATACAGGCAGACTACTCGATTGCCGCACAAAAGGCAGTGGTCCTCAAGAAGGGCCGAGGCACCGTCATCAATGACCTCCAAGGTACTCACCCAGGCACCGTAATGATGAAAGAGATAGCCAGATCCCACGTGTGGTGGCCCAGTATCGATGCGGACTTAAGAGTCCTGCGTTCAGAGGTAATACATGCTCGCAGTTGAGCAAGGTATCCAGGGAGGCACCGCTAAGTTTGTGGTCTTGGCCCTCCAAACCATGGTCTAAGGTATAAGTCGACTATGCAGGCCCATTCTTGGAGTACGCGTCTACAACCACAAGGAACATTTTACCCAAGTGGATTGAATGTGAGATAATGTCGGCTAGCACGTCCGCTGCCATTACTGAAAGACTGCAGGCCATGTTTGCCACACACTGCTTACCTGCTGTATTGGTGAGCGACAACGGGCCATGTTTTACCAGTGCAAATTCAAAGAATTCATGACCCGTTACGGGATCAAACATGTCACATCTGCCCCATTTAAACCAGCATCCAATGGTCAGGCAGAGAGAGCAGTGCAAACCATCAAGCAAGGCTTGAAGAGGGTAACTGAAGGCTCACTGCAGGCTCGCCTATCCCGAGTCCTGCTTAGCTACCACACGAGACCCCACTCGCTCACTGGGATCCCACCTTCTGAACTGATGAAAAGAGCACTTAAGACAAGGCTCTCGTTAGTTCACCCTGATCTACATGAACAGATAGAGAGCAGGCGGCTTCAACAAAGTGCAAAATAGCACAAATGTGTCACGCGAGATTGAAATCAATGATCCTGTATTTGTATTAAATTATGGACAAGGTCCCAAGTGGCTTCCCGGCACTGTCGTGGCCAAAGAGGAGAGCAGGGCATTTCGAGTCAAACTTTCAAATGGACTCATTCACCGGAAACACTTGGACCAAATCCAAGTCAGATTCATGAACTATCCTGAGCAACCCACCTTGGACCCTACCTTTTTCGATCCCCCAACATACACACTAGTGTCAACCGGCACCACGGTTGACCACGAAGCAGACCCCATCATCCACAGCAACCCTGCAGGGCCCAACACACCAGGCAGCCCAGCAAGGCCAGCTGCACAGCAGCCCAGCGGAAGCCCAATAAATGATTCAACAACACCAGCTTTCACACCGAGGCGATCAACCAGGGCAAGAAGGGCCCCAGATCAACTCTCATTGTAAATAGTTACAATATTCACTTTGGGGGGGGGGGGGGGCGGCCAGGAAGGGTGTTATATATGTGGACTTGTATTTACAATGTGCAGCCACCAGAGGGCTCATCACCTGGAGCCCCAAGGGATCCCATAATCCTTTGGGAGCACAGGTATTTAAGGAGGCTTCACAGGTTGGAGAGGCACTCTGGAGACCTGCAACAAAAGACTACGGTCACACATTACTTTGAGCTCAGTGTTCAGTCTGACTCTTTCTCCATACACACTATCCTTGGCTCCCTCCTCTACCTCAGCTGCATTCTTCTTTTTGGCAACATCAACTGAAGACACAAACTCAAGTTTCACTTGCACACTGATGACACCCAGCTCTATCTCTCCACCACTTTTCTCAAACCCTCCACTGCCTTGGTGTTGTCAGATTGGTGTCAGGCATCCAGTCCTGGATGAGCCGCGATTTCCTCCAGTTAAACACTGGGAAAACCAAATAATTTTGGTCAGCATCATAAAATTGTGCCCTTGCCACCAATTTCAAGTCCATTCCCAGCCACTATTTTGGATTGAACCAGACAGTTTGAAATCCCAGTGTTTTATCTGACCTCAAATTGATCTTCTAACCTTACATCCCTTCTGTCACAAAGAGCCTATCTGCTGATGAAATCCTCATTCATGCCTTTGTCGCCTTCACACCCAGTGCTCTCCAGGCCAGCCTGCCATTCTCCATAAGCTTCAGCTCATTCAAAAAAAAAATTTCTGCCTGTATTCTATCCTTCACTATGTTTTGCTTACCCATCACCAGTGTTCATCGATCTACATTGGCTCTCAATTCTCCAACACCTCAAAATTAAAATTCTCATAAATCATTTATTGGAAAATAAATGAACAGCCTAGCCCCTCCCTACCTCTAACCTCCTCTGGCCCTACAACCCTCAGCTCCACATACTTGGCCTCTTATGTATACCAGAATCCTTTCACCACACCATGGTGGCTGTGCCTTCAACCATCTAGATCCTACAGTCTGGAATTCCATCCCGAAACCTCGCCACCTCCATATCCTTCATTAAGGCCCTCCTGAACACCTACCTCTAGTCATTCCTAATATCACTTCTTTGGCTCGGCACCCATTTTTGCCTGATTAAGCTTCCAAAAAGCACCATGACGTTTTTCCACCCCGCCCCGCCAAGATTTTTTAAAAGTACTACATAAATGAAAGCTGTTGTCATCCACCCAAAAGGGCAGATGTAGCCCGAGATTATTAAAGATGGCTCTTCAACAATACAGCACTCCATTACTGCACTGAAATGTTAGTCTTGATAATGTGCGAGTGACCTTCTGACTTAGGCAAGACTGAGCTAAGGATGACACATGCCCCATTGATTTGCCCAGAGTCTGGGCTTTTCAGCTTTGAGAAACATGTTAAGTTATTTTATGGCAGTTTTCAAGTTTGATTTCCTCATTAGACATGAAGACAAGATACCACGGTAGTAAAAAAAACTTTAAATTGTAATGTTAGAGAACAATCACAGCAGTTCCAACTGGAGCTAAAATACAATGTCTAGTTTTATTTGCGTTTCAGCAAAATAGCACCAATGGTTCTGCTTTTGTTAAGTGCCAACATTTTCTACTGCTCATCTAGTATGAAATAAGTGGCCACTAGGAAAAGATCCAAAACATTGCCATGTGCTAGTCAGAGTAGGAATAGTTCAGATGAATACATGGCTTGAGGAATAGTGCATGGGGAAGGGATTCAAATTCCTGGGACATGGGAATCGGTTCTGGGGGAAGTGGGACCAGTACAAACTGGACAGTCTGCACCTGGGCAGGACCAGAACCGATGTCCAAGGCAGACTGTTTGCAAGTGCTGTTGGGGAGGGTTTAAACGAATATGGCAGGGGGATGGGAATCTATGCAGGGAGACAGAGGGAAGTAAAAAAGGGGACAGAAGCAAAAGGTAGGAAGGAGAAAAACAAGAGTGGATGGCAGAGAAATCAAGGGCAAAAATCAAAAAGGGCCATATTACAACATAATTCTAAAAGGACAAAAAGTGTTATATAAAAAAAAAAACAAGCCTGAAGGCTGTGTGTCTCAATGCGAGGAGCATTAATAAAGGTGGATGAATTAACTGCGCTGATAGCTGTTAACGGATATGATGTAATTGGGATTACGGAGACATGGCTCCAGGGTAACCAAGGCTGGGAACTCAACATCCAGGAGTATTCAATATTCAGGAAGGATAGACAGAAAGGAAAAGGAGGTGGGGTAGCATTACTGGTTAAAGAGGAGATTAACGCAATAGTAAGGAAGGACTTTAGCTTGGATGATGTGGAATCTATATGGGTAGAGCTGCGAAACACCAAAGGGCAGAAAACGTTAGTGGGAGTTGTGTACAGACCACCAAACAGTAGTGAGGTATTAAACAGGATATTAGAGATGAGTGCAACAAAGGTACAGCAGTTATCATGGGTGACTTTAATCTACATATAGATTGGGTTAACCAAACTGGTAGCAATACTGTGGAGGAGTTGTTCCTGGAATGTTTCAGAGATGGTTTTCTAGACCAATATGTCGAGGAATCAACTAGAGTGCAGGTCATCCTATACTGGGTCTTGTGTAATGAGAGGGGATTAATTAGCAATCTTGTCATGCGAGGTCCCTTGGGGAAGTGTGACTATAATATGGTAGAATTCTTTATTAAGATAGAGTGTGACACAGTTAATTCAGAGACTAGGGTCCTGAAATTAAAAGAAAGGTAACTTCGATGGTATGGGACATGAATTGGCTAGGATAGACTGCTGAATAATACTTAAAGGGTTGACAGTAGATAGTCAATGGCAGACATTTAAAGATCACATGGATGAACTACAACAATTGTACATCCCTGCCTGGCGTAAATAAAAAACAGGGAAGGGGCTCAACTGCGGCTAACAAAGGAGATTAGGGATATGTTAAATCCAAGGAAGAAGCATATAAATTGGCCAGAAAAAGCAGCAAACCTGAGGACTGGGAGAAATTTAGAATCTAGCAAAAGAGGACAAAGTGTTTAATTAGGAGGGGAAAAAAAAAAGTATGAGTAAGCTTGCAGGGAACATAAAAACTGACTGCAAAAGCTTCTATAGATAAGTGAAGAGAAAAAGATTAGTGAAGACTAATGCAGATCCCTTGCAGGCACAATCAGATGAATTCATAATGGGGAACAAGGAAATGGCAGACCAATTGAACAAATACTTTGGTTCTGTCTTCACTAAGAAAGACATGAATAACCTCCCGAAAAATATTAGGGGACCGAGGATCTAGCGAGAAGGAGGAACTGAGGGAAATCCTTATTCGTCAGGAAATGGTGTTAGGGAAATTGATGGGATTGAAGGCCAATAAATACCCAGGGCCTGATCGGCTGCATCCCAGAGTACTTAAGGAAGTGGCCCTATAAATAGACGCATTGGTGGTCATTTTCCAACATTCCATGGACTCTCGATCAGTTACTATGGATTGGAGGATAGCTGATATAACCCCACTTTTTTAAAAAAAGGAGGGAGAGAAAAAACAGGGAATTATAGACCGGTTACCCTGACATCGGTGGTGGGGAAAATGCTGGAATCAATTATTAAAGATGTAATAGCAGCACATTTGGAAAGCAGTGACAGGATTGGTCTAAGTCAGCATCAATTTATGAAAGGGAAATCATACTTGACAAATCTTCGAGAATTCTTTTGAGAATGTAACTAGTAAAGTGGATAAGGGAGAACCAGTGAATGTGGTGTATTTGTACTCAAAGGGCTTTTGACAAGATACCACACAAATTAAGGCACATGGGATGGGGGTGATGTAGATAGAGAACTGGTTGGCAGACAGGAAGCAAACAGTGAGAACAAACAGGTCCTTTTCAGAATGGCAGGCAGTGACTAGTGGGGCATCGCAAGTTTCAGTGCTGGGACACCAGCTATTTACAATACATATTAATGATTTAGACAAAGGAATTGAATGCAATATCTCCAAGTTTGCAGATGACACTAAGCTGGGTGGCACTGTGAGCTGTGAGGAGAATGCTAAGAGGCTGCAGGGTGACTTGGACAGGTTTGGTGAGTGGGCAAATGCATGGCAGATGCAGTATAATGTAGATAAATGTGAGGTTATCCACTTTGGTGGTAAAAACACAAAGGCAGAATATTATCTGAATTGTGACAGATTAGTAAAAGGGGAGGTGCAATGAGACCTGGGTCATTGAAAGTAGGCATGCAGGTACAGCAGGCAGTAAAGAAAACAAAATGGCACGTTGGCCTTCATAACGAGAGCATTTCAGTATCAGAACAGGGAGGTCTTACTGCAGTTGCACAGGGCCTTGGCGAGACCACACCTTGAGTATTGTGTGCAGTTTTGGGTCTCCTAATCTGAGGAAGGACATTCTTGCTATTGAGGGAGTGCAGCGAAGGTTCACCAGACTGATTCCCGGGAAGGCAGCACTAACATAAGAAAGACTGGATCGACTAGGCTTATATTCACTGGAATTTAGAAGAATAGAAACATAGAAAATAGATGCAGGAGTAGGCCATTCGGCCCCTCGAGCCTGCACCACCATTCAATAAGATCATGTCTGACCATTCCCTCAGTACCCCTTTCCTGCTTTCTCTCCATACCCCTTGATCCCTTTAGCTGCAAGGACCATATCTAACTCCCTCTTGAATATATCCAATGAACTGGCTTCAACAACTCTCTGCGGCAGGGAATTCCACAGGTTAACAACTCGGAGTGAAGAAGTTTCTCCTCATCTCAGTCCTAAATGGCCTACCCCTTATCCTAAGACTGCGTCCCCTGGTTCTGGACTTTCCCAACATCGGGAACATTCTTCCCGCATCTAAACTGTCCAGTCCCGTCAGAATCTTATACGTTTCTATGAGATCCCCTCTCGTCCTTCTAAACTCGAGTATATAAAGGCCCAGTTGATCCTATCTTTCCTCATATGTCAGTCCAGCCATCCCTGGAATCAGTCTGGTGAACCTTCGCTGCACTCCCTCAATAGCAAGGTCCTTCCTCAGATTAGGAATCCAAAACTCAATACAATATTCCAGGTGAGATCTCACCAATGCCCTGTACAACTGCAGTAAGACCTCCCTGCTCCTATACTCAAATCCCCTAGCTATGAGGGCCAACATACTAGTTGCCTTCTTCACCGCCTGCTATACCTGCATGCCAACTTTCAATGACTGATGAACCATAACACCCAGGTCCCATTGCACCTCACCTTTTCCTAATCTGCCGCCATTCAGATAATATTCTGCCTTTGTTTTTGCCCCCAGAATGGATAACCTCACATTTATCCACATTATACTGCATCTGCCACTCTCATAACCTGTCCAAGTCACCCTGCAGCCTCTTAGCGTCCTCTTCACAGCTCACACCGCCACCCAGTTTAGTGTCATCTGAAAACTTGGAGATATTACACTCAATTCCTTCATCCAAATCATTAATGTATATTGTAAAGAGCTAGGGTCCCAGCAGAGAGCCCTGCGGCACTCCACTAGTCACTGCCTGCCATTCCGTAAAGGACCCGTTTATCCCGACTCTCTTCCAACTGCCAACCAGTTCTCCATCCACGTCAGTACATTACCCCCAATACCATGTGCTTTGATTTTGCACACCAATTTCTTATGTGGGGCCTTGTCAAAAGCCTTTTGAAAGAGCAAATACACCACATCCACTAGTTCTCCCTTGTCCACTCTGCTAGTTACATCCTCAACAAATTGCAGAAGATTCGTCAAGCATGATTTCCCTTTCATAAATCCATGCTGACTTGGACCAATCCGGTCACTGCTTTCCAAATGCGCTGCTATTTCATCCTTAATGATCGATTCCCACATTTTCCCCACTACTGCTGATGCCAGGCTAACCAGTCTATAATTACCCGTTTTCTCTCTCCCTCCTTTTTTTAAAAAAGTGGCGTTACATTACCTACCCTCCAGTCCATGGGAACTGATCCAGAGTCGATAGACTGTTGGAAAATGATCACCAATGCATCCACTATTTCTAGGACCACTTCCTTAAGTACTCTGGGATGCACACTATCAGGCCCCGGGGATTTATCAGCCTTCAATCCCATCAATTTCCCCAACACAATTTTCCGCCTAATAAGGATATCCTTCAGTTCCTCCTTCTCACTGGACCCTCAGTCCCCTAGTACATCCAGAAGGTTATTAGTGTCTTCCTTCATGAAGACAGAACCAAAGTATTTGTTCAATTGATCTGCCATTTCTTTGTTCCCCATTATAAATTCACTTGAATCCGACTTCAAGGGACCTACGTTTGTCTTCACTAATCTTTTTCTCTTCACATATCTATAGAAGCTTTTGCAGTCAGTTTTTATGTTCCCGGCAAGCTTCCTCTCGTACTCTATTATCCCCCTCTTAATTAAACCCTTTGTCCTCCTCTGCTGAATTCTAAATTTCTCCCAGACCTCGGGTTTGCTGCTTTTTCTGGACAATTTATATGCCTCTTCCTTGGATTTAACATGATCCTTAATTTCCCTTGTTAGCCACGGTTGAGCCACCTTCCCAGTTTTATTTTTAACTCCAGAGAGGGATGTACAATTGTTGAAGTTCATCCATGTAATCTATAAATGTCTGCAATTGCCTATCCACCGTCAACCCTTTAAGTATCATTTGCCAGTCTATTCTAGCCAATTCACGCCTTCTTGCCATCGAAGTTACCTTTCCTTAAGTTCAGGACCCTAGTTTCTGAATTAACTGTCACTCTCCATCTTAATAAAGAATTCTACCATATTATGGTCACTCTTCCCCAAGGGGCCTCACACAACAACATTGCTAATTAGTCCTTTCTCATTACACATCACCCTTTCTAGGATGGTCAACTGACTGGTTGGTTCCTCAACATATTGGTCTAGAAAACCATCCCCAATACACTCCAGAAAATCCTCCTCCACCACATTGCTACCAGCTTGGTTAGCCCAATCAATATGTAGATTAAAGTCGCCCATGATAACTGCTGTACCTTTATTGCACACATCCCTTATTTCTTGTTTGATGCTGTCCCCAACCTCACTACTACTGTTTGGTGGTCTGTACACAACTCCCACTAACGTTTTCTGCCCCTTGATATTCTGCAGCTTCACCCATACCACATCATCCAAGCTAATGTCCCTCCTTACTATTGCATTAATTTCCTCTTTAACCAGCAACGCCACCCCTTTTTCCTTTCATAGAAACATAGAAAATAGGTGCAGGAGTAGGCCATTCGGCCCTTCGAGCTTGCACCACCATTCAATGAGTTCATGGCTGAACATGCAATTTCAGTACCCCATTCCTGCTTTCTCGCCATACTACTAGGGGGATCAAGGGGTAAGGACTACATCTAACTCCTTTTTGAATATATTTAGTGAATTGGCCTCAACAACTTTCTGTGGTAGAGAATTCCACAGGTTCACCACTCTCTGGGTGAAGAAGTTTCTCCTCATCTCGGTCCCAAATGGCTTACCCCTTATCCTTAGACTGTGACCCCTGGTTCTGGACTTCCCCAACATTGGGAACATTCTTCCTGCATCTAACCTGTCTAAACCTGTCAGAATTTTAAACGTTTCTATGGTCTATCTTTCCTAAATGTTGAACACCCCTGGATGTTCAGTTCCCAGCCTTGGTCACCCTGGAGCCATGTCTCCGTGATGCCAACAACATAATACCCGTGAATTGCTATCTGCGCAGTTAATTCGTCCACCTTATTCCGAATACTCCTCGCATTGAGGCACAGCCTTCAGGCTCATCTTTTTAAACACAATTTGCCCCTTTAGAATTTTGCTGTCATGTGGCCTTTTGTTTTTTGCCTTGGGTTTCTCTGCCCTCCACTTTTACTATTCTCTTTTCTATCTTTTGCTTCTGCCTCCATTTTATTTCCTTCTGTCTCCCTGCATAGGTTCCCCTCCCCCTGCCATATTAGTTTAACTCCTCTCCAACAGCACTAGCAGACACTTTCCCTAGGACATTGGTTCCGGTCCTGCCCAGGTGCAGACCATCCGGTTTGTACAGGTCCCACCTTCCCCAGAACCGGTTCCAATGTCTCAGGAATTTGAAGAATGAGAGGTGATCTCATAGAAGCATATAAAATTCAGACGGGATTGGACAGGTTAGTTGCAGGAAGAATGTTCCCAATGTGGGGAAGTTCAGAACCAGGGGTCCCAGTCTAAGGATAAGGGATAAGCCATCTGGAACCGAGATGAGGAGAAACTTTTTCACCCAGAGAATTGTGAACCTATGGAATTCTCTGCCACAGAAAGTTGTTGAGTCCAGTTTGTTGGATATATTCAAAAGAGAGTTAGATGGGCCCTTACAGCTAAAGGGATCAGGGGTTATGGAGAGAAGGCAGGAGTGGGGTACTGAAGTTGCATGATCAGCCATAATCATATTGAATGGTGGTGCAGGCTCGAATGGCCTGCTCCTGCACCTATGTTTCTATGTTTCATAGTAATATTAAGATTGTAATACAGTAACATGCGTTGTGCAGATGGACTATCCCAAATCTCGGCTTGCAAATGTTGATGTACAAGAGAGATAAACCTAGTTAGTTTTTTTGATCACCTGTCTTTTTTAACCAGTTAAAACAAGATACGTTGATTAAATACTAGATTTTAAATGATGGCAGGGAACCAAAAAGTTTGCTTCTGTGGTTTATTCGTGGAATGCTACATTCAGGAGCAGAAAACATGATTCTTTGTTTCTTCAAATCTATACCATAGTAATTTCGGAAGACTTGATTGAATTGACTGGCTGCCAATGTAATAAATATGACAAGTTGAAGTATTGAAAAGGAATCATGGATTTAATTCTTGACCCAGTAAAGAGCACAGGGACAAGAGTTTGGCACAGAAAAGAATATAACAAGCCCATGTTCTTAGATAATACAGCATGCTCAGTGCCTTCATTTTTTTCTCACACTTCCCCTCTCCCGGAGGCATCAATTCAAGTTAGTCAGGCCACCAACCATTTTTCATATATGATCCTCTAGACTAGTCATCTGGGTGGACATCATAGCTACACCCAATCAGATCCTCGTCTATTTTTCAACAGTGGAGCACTGGATAATGATCAAGAGTGGAAACTCTGACTTTCTCCTCCCCCCACCACCAAACACTCGACAAAACTATTTTACTTCACAAATATTTTGGAAGAATTTTTTTTTTTTACCCGGTAATAAGCGTGGCTTCAGTTCATCAGTAACTTCTTTTTCTTTTTTTTTTATCTCCTGAAATAAAAAGAGAGAAAAACTTTCAAGATATGCTTTATGCCAATCCATGATTAAGGAACATAATAGTAATAGTGAACTGGAGTTTAAGAAAAAGGAGATCTGCATTAAGCCTAGAACATAATCTCAACTCAGATTATATATGGAGTCAAATGGCACCAATTGTGCTAGAGTATGTGCCCCACAAACCTACCAAGTTTCTCCAACATGA
Organism: Pristiophorus japonicus; assembly: GCF_044704955.1. Taxonomy (NCBI): domain Eukaryota; kingdom Metazoa; phylum Chordata; class Chondrichthyes; family Pristiophoridae; genus Pristiophorus; species Pristiophorus japonicus. Next base: position 86,403,273 of record NC_091978.1, on the reverse strand, counting down.
ATAACAATATGAACAAAAGTAACAGAACAGTTGGAACAGTGTCATCCTCTTCCCAACATTGCCATCAATGATCATTCTTGGATGCCCAATTTAGTAAGTAAAATGACAGTTGCCTGATTATGGAAAGGGGTATGGCAGGGGGTGGGAAACAATTTTCTTTCTAGGTACTTTTGCTCTGACAATTTTTCCCTTCCTCCCCTGAAGGCATGGACTCCTTGCTGTAATGTATACTTTCACTGGTACTCGGCACCCTTTATTGTCTTGAAGTGGCCATTCATAATGGATTAGCCTAGCCAGGTTATTTGATTTCAGGGACATCAGACAAACCCAATCCCAACCTTCAATGTGCAGTTATTTTCTTGATAATTATTAGAAGCATGAAAACTCTGCATTAGTTTCCCTATCCAAGCTTGGAGGTGTTGAACCTTAGAGCCTAAAATGATTCGTGCCCAATTCCCGTTCCCCCCGAAAGAAAGTTGAACGTTTCTGGTGAGGAGTGCTTTAGGTGGGTAACAGCAGGAAGGTTGGATTACGTCTGCATATCTTTCATGACACCAATCATGGTTGACTTTACTTAACTGCTAGATTTACTACTTTCTTGCTGCGTAAATATCTAGGGGGTAGAGTTTCCGCTCAGTTGTGCTTTTTTTTCCTCCCCCAGTGCAATTGGTTCAGAAATTGGTTCATATCCCACGCAAAAGATCATAGAATTTTCAGCGCAAATTAAGTTCAGCACAAATCTTTTGCACTTGTTCAAAAAAGTGCACTAGAAGCTGGTCCCGCCCACAAAACTGGACACACCCAACATGAATTCACCCATCACTTTAATTCTCTGCTCCACTCCCACTCTGCCCTCAGCCTCTTGCTCTGTTCCAATGAAGCTCAACGCAAGCTTGAGGAATAGCACCTCATCTTTCAATTAGGAACTTTACAGCCTTCTGGACTCAACATCAAGTTCACCAATTTCAGACTATAACCTCTTTCCTATTTTTTTCCCTTTCCCATGGCAGCTGTTGATGATTCTGCCATTTCCATTTACCTATCTAGATTCATCTTTGTTTCTTAACTTACTCCATTACCATCTCCTTTTGCCTGACACCATCATCCCTTTTATCTCTTAATCACTTCTGCCTTCCACCCTATCACAGACCTTCCCTTTTGTCCTTTCCTCCCCCTACACTTGCTTTAAAAACCTGTTATCTCTAACTTTTTCCAGTTCTGACAAAGGGTCAATCTGAAATGTTAACTTTCTTTCCACAGATGCACTTGACCTGCCGAGTATTTCCAGCATTCTGTTTTTATTACCCAAAAGGTGAAGTAATCACCAATGGGAATTTCCACTAATTTTTGATCATTTCCATGTTTGTGGACCTTCCAGGAGGCTCTAATAAACTTAAGCTGGTTCTTTTTGGCACAAGGATACTAATGGGCACGTTGAGTTTTTGAATATAATTTTTAATTTAGTAAGAAACTTAATTATTGTACCACAATATAACTAGCAAAAAAGTCATTTTTAGTCATTTGAAATTGGGTTATTCATATGATGGATTGACAGTCATTAAAATGCTTATTTTCTGTGATAAACCCATTTTCAACTGTATTAAACTGCACCAAGCTCCCACTACCAAGGACTATTTTTTTTACGCCAATTTAAAAAAAGTGTTTTAGCGATTGTGCTGGCTCATGACAGATTTGGCATCCAGTGATATGCAAATGAGTTTGAGTGGAAACCAGAAAAAAAAACACTTCTCAAAATGAGCGCAATTTCTGCCCAGATAGCAGATAACAGATACTCTACCCAATTGTCTGAAAAGAACCAAAAAAGGCAGAAAATAACTTGTCACAGCAAATCTAGCATAGCCAAAGATCTTTAAAGTCAATCAACAGATCTATAAATTTGCACTACTTTTAATACACAGTTTTAGTTAATTATTTCCCTTCTATCTTATTTTTCCTCCCCAGATTCTCTTCCATGTACCATCTCCAGCAAAGGCAAGAAGCTATAGTCCTGATTCCAGGCCTCTGTCCACACTGTCTATAACCAGTCACAACTAGATGTTGTAGCTGCGTAGTGACTGGCCCTTCTTCTGAAAAACAAGGGCTAGACTTTCCACTAGGTGGCCAAGACCCAAAAAATGCTTCTGCTCAATTTCTCCACAGCATCATGAGGGGAATTTACAATGAAGGTATGAAACCAGAACCTTCCTCGTGTACACTTCTAGCTCCAATAAGCAGCGATATTAATATTTATTTTAAAAACCTTTTGTATGATGCAAACTTCCTGCACAAACTGCATTTCATGATCAAGTAATGTTTGTTAGTCAATATTTAACATTCAAGCCACTCAGGTCAATATTTATAATGGAAATTAGTATGTAAACATTCCTATATAAAATTGTTGCTGCACATGTAATTGCACACTATGACCATTATATGGCACTGTGACAAGAGTCTCAGTTTCTTCAAGACTGCCTTTTGATGATTGAAACTCAAATTAACGAAGGGCCCCAAGAGCTCTTGATAGTTTGAAAGCCTCCAACATTTCTGGCTAATCAATTTCAGGCCAAGGCTTACAGCAAGCGAGTGGATTAGTTATGCTGTTGGATAAGGATTCTAGAGGTCATGAGTTCAAATCCCACCATTGCAAGTTGTGAAATTGAAATCAATAAATCTGGTACCAGAAGGTGGTGAACTTGAAAGTTGCCAGATTGCTACAAAAGCTCAACTGTTTATTAATGTCTTTCAGGGGAAAAACACGCCACCTTAACCCATCTGGTTTACACACAATTCCTGCCATCGTAACCCATCTGGCTGACATGCGATTCCAAACCCTCCGAAGCCACTCAGCTGTAAAAACAATTGCTACCCAGAACTAGGAATGTGCCCAAATCTTGAGCATTTTTTTTTTTTAAATGTCCTGGCTGACTTCATGCCTCAAGCGCTCCACATTACAACACTTGATCCCTTATTCTCTAGAACTACACAGAGGTTACAACATGGAAACCGTTCATTCTGTCCAAACAATCCAGGTCAGCATTTACCCTCCATATGAGCAAATATTCAGATAACATTTACCTGTCCTATTGCCATATCCCTTCACCCACTTAACACTATTCGAAGACAAATAATTGAAAAATGATCAGACCTTAACCACAGATCTCTGACAGCAGGTACTGGTAGTGTAATGTGGATGGGTGGCCTAGCACTTCCAGGAATGAGGAAGGTGGTGGCTTGTACTTGGGATGAGATCGCCCTGGTACATGGCTGGCAGGACAGTCTGCACCTGTGGTGTCACATGCCTTGTTCTTCTGCCACATTCCCAGACTACAAGAGCCTTCGCTGCTGAGATTTTCCATGCTTCCCTCACCCTCTACTATTCTGCTGGAGCCATTCGTACATCTTCTGGGTCTTGGATACATCTTTTATTTCTCCAATTTCTTTCATTATTGCCTCCTCTGGTCACACAATTATCACTTCTGACATTTACTCATCTCTCATCCTATACCTAATCAAAGACCTCTTCTTTTCCTCCATTTACTCGATTTTGGCGGTATTCCTCCTTATTAATTGTTCATTTGTAACATCTCCCAGTTCTGACAAAAGGTAATCAACCTGAAATGTTAACCCTACCATCCTCTCTCCACAGATGCTGCCGGACCTGAGTGTTTCTAACACTTCTAAACTAAGAAAGGGTAGGGCCTATTAGACACCATGAGGGTAATCTTTGTGTGGAGGCAAAAGATGTTGGTAGGATTCTTAATGAATACTTTGCATCTGTTTTCACAAAGGAAAGGGGTAATGCAGATACTGTTAGAGGAGGAGGGTGTTATTCCAGATGAAAGAGAGAGAGGAAGTATTAAGGGGGTTAGCAGCTTTGAAAGTAGATAAGTCCCCAGGCCCAGATGAAATGCATCCCAAGCTGTTGAGCGAAGTAAGAGAGGAAAATAGCAGAGGCCTTGACCATCATTTTCCAGTCCTCTTTGGATCTGGGCATGGTGCCAGAGGATGGAAGGACTGCTAATGTTTAAGAAGGGAGAAAGGGATAGGCTGAGTAATTACAGGCCTGTCAGCCTAAGTGATGGGAAAATTATTGGAAAAAATCCTGAAAGACAGGATAAATCTGCATTTGGAAAGGCAAGGATTAATTAGGGACAGTCAGCACAGATTTGTTAAGGGAAGATCATGTTTGACTAACATGATTGTATTTTTTGAGGAGGTAACCAAGTGGGCTGATGAGGATAGTGCATACAATGTAGTATATATGGACTTTAGCAAGGCTTTTGACAAGGTCCTACATGGTAGACTGGTCACAAAGGTTGAAGCCCATGGGATATAGGGCAAAGTGTCAAAGTTGGATCCAAAATTGGCTTGGAGGTAGGAAGCAAAGGGTAATGATTGATGAATGTTTGTGACTGGAAGGATGTTTCTAGTGGAGATCTGCAGGGGTCAGTACTGGGTCCCTTGCTTTTTGTGGTATATCAACGACTTAGATTTGAATATTGGGAGTATGATTAAGAAGTTCGCAGACGACACTATAATTGGCTGTGTGGTTGATAAGAAGAGAAAAGTCATGGGCTGCAGGAGGATATCAATCTATTGATCAGGTGGGCAGAGCAGTGGCAAATGGAATTTAATTCAGAGAAAAGTGTGAGGTGATGCACTTCGGGAGGGCAAATAAGGAAAGGGTATACACATTAAGCGGTCGGCCACTTAATAGTGTAGATGAACAAAGGGACCTTGGAGTGCTTGTCCACAGATACCTGAAAGTAGGAGGTCATGTGGATAAGGTGGTTAAGAAGGCATACGGAATGCTTGCCTTTATTGGCAGAGGCACAGAATATAAGAGCAGGGAGGTTATGCTTAAATTGTATAATACTTTGGTTGGGCCACCGCTGGAGTACAGCGTGCAGTTCTGGTCGCCATATTATAGGAAGGAAGTGATTGCACTAGAGAGGGTGCAGAGGAGATTTACTAGGATGCTGCCTGGAATGGAGAATCTTAGTTATGAGGACAGATTGGATAGGCTGGGTTTGTTCTCATTGGAACGGAGGAGGTTGAGAGGAGACCTCATTGAGGTATACAAAATAGAAGGGCCTGGACATAGTGGATAGTAAGGGCCTATAACAAGGGGCCATAGTTTTAAGGTGGTTGGAGGAAGGTTTAGAGTGGACTTGAGGCGGGGGGCTTCTTTACGCAGAGGGTTGTGGGGATCTGGAACTCGTTGCCTGGAAGAGTGGTGGATGCAGAAACCCTCACCACTTTTAAGAGATGGTTGGATGGACATTTAAAGTGCAGTAACCTGCAGGTTACAGACGTAGAGCTGGTAATTGGGATTAGACTGGATGACCTTTTGTTGGACGGCACGGATATAATGGTAAGTACTGCAGGGAATAGAATACGGCCAGCGTGATAGTCTGGACTAGTTTCGATCGCCTGGATGGGTCGGAGAGGAATTTCCCCAGATTTTTAAATCTGGTTTTTGTCTCTCCCTGGAGATCACATGGCTCCGGTTGGGGTAGAGAGTGTAGAATGTTTCAGTGTAAGGGGTGTCGCAGTTGTGTGAGGTGGACTGGTTGCTCTTTGCCTTTCCGTCATTGTTCATAGGTTTATATGTAGCCTTTAGGGCTGTTGACCAAGGGCCATGCGGTTCTTTGTCAGCCGGCGCAGACACGATGGGCCATGGTGGCCGCCTTCTGCGCTGTAAATTTCTATGTTTGATTTTATTTGATAATTTGAGGCTTATGCAGATTAAAGGGTGACCATAAAGCAGTTTAAAATTAAGAAAGGGATAGGATAGATAGCAGACTGTTCCTGATAGTTGTAGGTTCAATCAGCTTATATTCATACAGTATAGCACCTGTCACAACCTCATGACATCCCAAAGCACTTTATAGCCAATACTTTGTATTGCAGGAAAAACTCAAATTGCACACAGCAAGGTCCCGCAAACAAAGATGGAGATACATGACAAGATAATCTGTTTTTAAGTGATGTTGGTTGATGGATAAATATTGACCAGGAAACCAAGAACTCCTCGATTCATCTTTAAATATTGCCATGGGAACCGAGAGAGCAGACGTTTCTAAAAGACATCACTCCCCAAGTCAACCTGGATTCTGTAATTAAGTCTCTGGAGTGGGACTTGAACCCACAACTTTCTGACCCAGAGGCAAGAATGCTGCAACTGAGCCAAGCATGGGATCAGCTTTCACATATGCAGAGGACAGCCAACTTTATCTATTCATTATCCTCAACTCCGCAGTTGTTGCTGTGCGGCCCAATATTAAATTAACTGAGAATGAACTTTCTCCAGCTAAACATCGGAAAGACCAAAGCCATCCTGCTCAGTCTTCATCAATGAAACTTCATCTCAGGGTCTGCATGACTGGAGGAGACTTTCAAACCTCACTTGCAGGCCATTACCAAGTCAAACTCACCGGTCACCCTGTGCATGCCAATCTCCCCTGCCTTACTGCTCATCAATTTCAAAAACAAAAGTTGTCCTGGTAGCCTAGCAGTTATGGTTTTGGACCAGTAACCCAGAGGTCATCTTGCACAGTCCCACAATCCTCCTCAAAGCCTGCATTTCAACCTCACCTCTGACCACCTTCCCTAACCATCCACTTGCTCCTGCTCAGTGTCTCACCCTTCTCCTTTGGGATATTTTGCTACATTAAAGTTACTATACAAGTACAAGTTGTTGTAAACATCAGGATTTTGTAATACAGGGTATATAATATGTCAAAGCTTTGATATTAACATTAAATATCCTGAAATTAAGGTACTGCTACATCTAATTTTTGTAGCTGGAATACATGAGCGGGGTGGAATAAAAATAATAATTTCACTTAACATTTACATTGTAATCATGTTACGTGCATCAAGAAAGACAAACCTAACCCCCTGCAACCTCTTTAAAGCTCCCCTTAAATCCCAAGCTTTGGATCAGCATCCATTTTTGTCTGATTACACCTCTGAAGTGCCTTGGGACATTTTCCTACATTAAAACAGTGTTTACAAATGCAAATTGCTGTTTTTCATCCCATTCCTTACTGAATATTCAAGTAAGAAAAAAACAATTTCAACAACAACTTGTATTTATACAGTGCCTTTAACACAGTGAAACATTCCAAGGTGCTTCACAGGAGTATTAAGAGATAAAATTTGACACCGAACAAGAAGAAATTAGCACACATGAGTAATAGTTTGGTCAAAAAAGACATGTTTTAAGGAGCATCTTTAAAAATCTGCATAATAAGATTACAACACTTTTCTAGAGCGAAAATACAATATAGGTATTTGGGATCATTACTTTCAATTTTAAAAAATTTACTAATTTGGGACTGTTTATTGCGGCAACAATAACCATTGGTACGTGTTACAATTTGGCTTTTGAGTTGTATAAAGCAGGATGATGATTATTTGAGTGACATAGTAGGCACTATTATATGATGTGGACGTGCATGTGTCTGGAGTTCCGTTAGCAGTTTCGAAAAAGCATAATCTGGAATTGAAATAGCAATGCAAGATACATAAGAACATAAGAATTAGGAACAGGAGTAGGCCATCTAGCCCCTCGAGCCTGCTCCACCACTCAAGATCATGGCTGATCTGGCCGTGAACTCAGCTCCACTTACCCGCCCGCTCCCCATAACCCTTAATGGTTAAAAATCTATCTATCTGTGATTTGAATACACAGATTCCTTGGGCTTCCTTGGGCAGAGAATTCCACAGATTCACAACCCTCTGGGAGAAGAAATTCCTTCTCAACTCGGTTTTAAATTGGCTCCCCCGTATTTTGAGGCTGTGCCCCTAGTTCTAGTCTCCCCGACCAATGGAAACAACCTCTCTGCCTCTATCTTGTCTATCCCTTTCATTATTTTTAAATGTTTCTATAAGATCACCCCTCATCCTTCTGAACTCCAATGTGTAAAGACCCAGTCTACTCAATCTATCATCATAAGGTAACCCCCTCATCTCCAGAATCAGCCTAGTGAATCATCTCTGTACCCCCTCCAAAGCCAGTATTTCGAACAGGAGGCAATAAAGGGTCAGATTTACAACAAGTATTTATATAGCGCCTTTAACATAGTAAAACATCCTAGGGTGCTTCACAGGAGTATTACAAGACAAAAAAATTGACACCAAGCCATACAAGGGGAAATTGGGGATGATGGCCAAAAGCTTGGTCAAGGAGGTAGGTGTTAAAGAGCATCTTAAAAGGAGGAAATAGAGGCAGGGAGGTTTAGGCAGGGAGTTCCAGAGTTTGGGGCCTCGGCAACAGAAGGCTCAGCCACAAATGGTTGAGCGATTACAATCAAGGATGTTCAAGGCGGCAGAATTAGAGCACAGATAATTCGGAGGGTTGTAGGGCTGGAGGAGATTACAGAAATAGGGTGGGGAAAATAAGGTTGAGAATTTTGAAAATCAAGGCTTTGCTTAACCGGAAGCCAATGTAGGTCAGTGAGCACAGGAGTGATGGGTGAGCGGAACTTGGAGAGAGTTGGGACAAAGGCAGCTGAGTTTTGGATCACCTCTAGTTTACGTAGGGTAGAATGTGGGAGCCAGCCAGGAGTGCATTGGAATAGTCAAGTCTAGAGGCAACAAAGACATGGAGGAGGGCTTCAGCAGCGGATGAGCTGAGACAAGGGCAGAGACAGGCAATGTTAGAGGTGGAAATAGGCAGTCTTTGTTATGCTGCAAATATGTGGTCAAAAGCTCATTTCAGGGTCAAATATATGACACCAAGGTTACGAACAGTCTGGTTCCGCCTCAGACAGAAGTTGGGGAGAGGGATGGAGTCAGTGGCTAGGGAACAGAGTTTGTGGCAGGGACTGAGAACACTGGCTTCGTTCTTCCCAATATTCAATTGGAGAAAATTTCTGTTCATCCAGAACTGGATGTCAGACAAGCAGTCTGACAATTTAGAGACCATAAGATAAGTGCATTAATAGGTTGGAACAACATGGCTTTCTAATGCAAATTACTGAATTATACAGATTTATTAACAGCATAATTTTATATACACTGTTCAAGGTATTCTCTGACTGATACAATTAGCCAGTGGAGCATTTGAGAAACCTAATGAGGTTACTTATGGTTTCTAATATAACTTATACGGACAAAAATACTGAAACCCATCTTATCAATAGGTTCAGTCTACGCTCACACACACATGTAAAGTGAATACTAAAGCTACACAAGAACAAATCGTAGGGCCAAATTCTTAGATCTAGGTCAAATTATATAACTGTTGCTGCAATCATTTTAGGGGTGTTGGAGAAATGTTATTTCCTAGTTACTTCTCTTAGCAGATTAACAAAAACTAGAAATGGAGACAATGAGAAGTGGGGAAGGAAGTGAAAGCACCCAGGACATTAAGGTTTTAAAATGTGGTCATTTATGTAAGTGAATGTGGCAGTCATTATGCACAATAACATTAATGAGTTCACTAAAATTGAGGGAACTTGGGTCAGGTCACAGAAAAAACTCTTTGCTCCTCCTCAAATAGCACCATGGGATCTTTAATATTTACCTAATTAGATAGGCCTTGGCTTAACACATCAGAAGGATGACACTTCCAAAAATGCAACATTCCCTCAGCGTTGCATAGGAGTGTCAGCCTAGTTTCAGATTCAAGCTCTGAAGTAGGGCTTCAGCTACAACCTTCTGACTCTCAGGCAAGAACGGAGTCAAGCTAAAGCAAATTACTTTTTCCCATTACTTTATGGTCTTCATTCTTGTGTGTGTTTCTGGAGCAGTGTCATCAATGTTTGATTTCTATAATGCTGAACAACTATTTCCAATGTAGTCACTAATTAAAATGAAAAAGCAATTAAGAAAAGCTCACAGAAATCTAGGATATACAACGAAAGAAAGTAGGGCAACCAAAACAGTAGAGCAGAAATCTACAGAAGTTATGCCAAGGCTTTATAAGAGTCATATAGAGATATACATTTACATCCTTGCAGTAGAAAGAGCAAGACTGTGTGTGAAGTAGATGAGCTGGGAAGAAAATGATAGAAGATTAAGCTTTAGAAACATAGAAAATAGGTGGAGTAGGCCATTCGGCCCTTCTAGCCTGCACCGCCAATGAGTTCATGGCTGAACATGCAACTTCAGTACCCCATTCCTGCTTTCTCACCATACCCCTTGATTCCCCTAGTAGTAAGGACTTCATCTAACTCCTTTTTGAATATATTTAGTGAATTGGCCTCAACAACTTTCTGTGGTAGAGAATTCCACAGGTTCACCACTCTCTGGGTGAAGAAATTCCTCCTCATCTCGGTCCTAAATGGCTGCCCCCTTATCCTTAGACTGTGACCCCTGGTTCTGGACTTCCCCAACATTGGGAACATTCTTCCTGCATCTAACCCCGTCAGAATTTTAAATGTTTCTATGAGGTCCCCTCTCATTCTTCTGAACTCCAGTGAATACAAGCCCAGTTGATCCAGTCTTTCTTGATAGGTCAGTCCCACCATCCCGGGAATCAGTCTGGTGAACCTTCGCTGCACTCCCTCAATAGCAAGAATGTCCTTCCTCAGGTTAAGAGACCAAAACTGTACACAATACTCCAGGTGTGGCCTCACCAAAGCCCTGTACAATTGTAGCAACACCTCCCTGCCCCTGTACTCAAATCCCCTCGCTATGAAGGCCAACATGCCATTTGCTTTCTTAACCGCCTGCTGTACCTGCATGCCAACCTTCAATGACTGATGTACCATGACACCCAGGTCTCTTTGCACCTCCCCTTTTCCTAATCTGTCACCATTCAGATAATAGTCTGTCTCTCTGTTTTTACCACCAAAGTGGATAACCTCACATTTATCCACATTATACTTCATCTGCCATGCATTTGCCCACTCACCTAACCTATCCAAGACGCTCTGCAACCTCATAGAATCCTCCTTGCAGCTCACACTGCCACCCAACTTAGTGTCATCCGCAAATTTGGAGATACATTTAATCCCCTTGTCTAGCTCACAAAAAAGGAGAGAGAGAGAGAGAGAGAGAGAGAGAGAGAGAGAGAGAGAGAGAGAGAGCTCACTAATGTACACAAAATATGGAAGGATACAGGAATAGACCAAAGTTTAAAATCTCTCTCAACTTCACACGACTCGTCTCACCAATGCAGAGCCGCAATCAATGCCAATAGAACAGCCAAAACTGGAGTCCTAGTTATGAGCAAAGATTAGATAAACTTTGGAAAAGATGCATCTTGAAGACATACAAGTTAGTTAACTATGGAAAAAGTAAATCCTGAAAATTATTTTAAATAATTTGCTCGAGTAGGGGAAAGAATTACAGGTTCAAATCAGTAAAATGTAAATTAAGGATGGATATCAGGAGGTGGTTCTTCACAGAGAGTGAATTAGTAAAGGGAATGGATTACTATTTAAAAAGTACAGAAGACAGAAACAAAAATATGAGTGGTATTTACATGTACTTGCCTTGATTGTCTTAGATGTTCCAATAAAGATAGTAGTAAAATAAACCCTTCTGCTTGTTTGTAAAACTACAAGCTGGTCAGATGAAAAAGATTTTTTTTTAAATTTAAAAAAAAAAGCAACTACTGCTCATTTATTACTCATCCAACTAGCTGCATTACTCCATCACAATCCAGCAATACAGGAAGGAAATGTTACATGTAGCTGTTCATGGCTTGCATACACACAATTTTCTACCCAGCAGGCCAAATGATTCTATTTTTCCTCATAACTCAATCAGCAACTTTTAAGATACATTTAGAAGCTTATGCAACATGTTGTGCTTTGCATTACAGCTATGTGTGTCAAATGTCAGTGAAAGAAATTGTATTGCACAAAGTTACTGCATTCTTTGAGATGGATGAAACCTATATCATAATAATGTTTCCTGTCGCCTCATTGAAAAGTTCAGCAACATTTGGAAACATGCAATATAAACTGTGATGCAGTGATGCCATTTGTATCATTGATCTCATCGCCACGATTTGAGTTTAATATACTTAACACAGTAGCGCAAACGTTAGATATAGGTAATTTGGCATCCTCAAACCATGTTGTTTCAAAATGAAACTCTCAATGATAATGCCATTTTAAGTGGACTAGGGAAGGCAGGAAAGAGAAGAATTATTATGCACAACTTAAATTAATGTATTTATGAAATGAAAAGCATCAGTTAGTAATCTTCGAGAATAAAATTGTGAAAACAGCTCAGAATGTCATTTGAAGAATAGCTGTAATTATAGATTACAGAGGCAAGTATAGCAAATACATCGAGACAGTTGACCTGTTCTTACCTCGGATTCCAAAAGAATTGCCCTGGCAGAATTAGAGGCAGAACAGCTCAATATACTAAAATTTAAAGTGTCAAAATTAATGGATTAACTGCACAGGCTCCGCCTGAAAAATCAATCTCTTAACAGTTTCCCTTTGCCCGGCCTTGGTGCATAACCTTCAACTGCCCTCCCCAAGCCCCTCTCTTCTAAATCTCACTCAAAATTCATCTTTTCTAATCAAACTTTAATCACTTCTCCTACCATCTGTTCCCCTCTCCTCTTTTCCCCACCCCCTCCCCTAGCCCAAAAAATACATGCTTTGGTCATTTTCTACATAAACAAATTGTTGGTATTAATTTACAAAACAGTTCTCTTAAAAGCCATTAATATGCCCAGTCATATTTCAGGATCTTGTTACCATTTTTCTCCACAGAAAGGATTGGAATAAAGTAACTTCAAATATGTTTAAGTACATATTGTAATTATGCAAGTTATTTTTTTTTTTAAAAAGTGCCGAGATAATATTCTAATGAGTTAGCTTTGCTGTTACCTCTCTGTAGAAGATAGATAAGCACTTGTTAACCTGCCTCATTCGGGGGTTTGGGGGGGGGGGGGGGGGGGGGACACAAAACAGAAAGGAACAAGCTAGCAGAGAGACTTTTTGAAACAAAATGCTGCATAAGCAGGAAAGTCTTTGAAACAGAAAGCCGATACCTAGCAAAAGGCTGCATGAAAGTTATAAATCTGATGAGATATTTTGTGGAAGTCAAGCAAGACAGCCCACCAATGTGGGGGAAATGTGACACGTTTTTTATTCTGCATTGTTAAATGAAAGTTGATGAAGTGATTCTGATCATAATTGCTGCTATAAAATGTTCATTTTACTACAAAATAAAACAGCTTATCTATTCATATCATTCCTCATCTCACCAAATGTTTACTTAGTCCACCTTCAGGGAGATTGAGGAGTACATATGAAAATCAAATATCAAGATCACCTCTTCCTTACCCCCATACTAACTGGCATTGTAAATGGTTCCCCCTCTTCAGGTATTGTCCCCTTCCCTTTCAACCCCACTTTTCAAACACTGTCCTTGCAAATTCCTGCTCCATCTCCAATCTCACTTTCCTCTCCAAAGTCTCCTTGAACATCTCCTCCCAAATCCATCTTCCTTGCAGCCCAGTTTCCACGGTCACAGCACTGAAATGGCTCTAATTAAAGTCACAAATAGCATCCACTGTGACTGTGGTGGACTATCCCACCTCGACTTTTCTGCAGTCTTCTACACAGTCGATCACAATATCCCCATTCAACAACTCCCCAATAACAGTGTCAGCTGTGGCTCAGGGAGTAGCACTTTCACCCGAGTCAGAAGGTTGTGGGTTCAAGGCCCACTCCAGGAACTTGAGCGCAAAAATCTAGGCGACACTCCAGAGCAGTGCAGAGGGAGCGCTGCACTGTCGGAGGTGCCATCTTTCGGATAAGATATTCAACAGAGGCCCTGTCTGCTCCCTCAAGTGGATGTAAACGATCCCATGGCACTATTTTGAAGAGCAGGGGAGTTATCTCTGGTGTCCTGGCCAATATTTATCCCTTAATCAACATAACAAACAGATTATCTGGTCATTATCTGTTTCTTCGGCAGTCCCCCAGAGTCGAGGATGAATTGGTTCCACACTAAAATGAGCTCTAAAGTAACTGATGAGACCAATGCGGGATCAGGTGGGGCAGATGGTGGTTGAAGGGACGGGTGGGTAGGGTGCTTGATTTGTCGTACACTCCTTCTGCTGTTTGTACTTGGCTTCTGCATGCTCCCAGCGAAGAGACTCAGTGTTCGGTGCCTTCTCGGATGCTACTCCACTTTGACCAGTCTTAGGCCAGGGATTCCCAAGAGTCAGTGGGGATGTTACATTTTTTCAAAGAGGCTTTGAGGGTGTCCTTGAAGTGTTTACTCTGCCCTCTTGGGACTCCCCTGCTGTGACGTAGCTCAGAATAGAGTGCTTGTTTCGGTAGTCTAGTATCAGGCATGCAGACAATGGGGTCCGTCCATCGGAGCTGATCGAGCGTGGTCAATGCCTCGATGTTGGCCCGAGAGAGAATGCTGACATTGGTGCGCCTATCCTGCCAATGAATTTGCAGGATTTTGCGGAGGCAGCATTGGTGGTACTTCTCCAGTGCTTGGAGGTGCCATGTCTCTGAAGCATATAGAAGGGCGGATATCATTACTGCTCTGTACACCATGAGCTTGGTACCGGGTTTGAGATCCTGGCCTTTGAACACTCTCTTCCTCAGACGACCAAAGGCTGCGCTGGCAGACGGAAGGCAGCGTTCAACTTAGTCATCAACGTCTGTCCTTGTTGATAGTAGGCTCCCAAGATATGGAAAGTGGTCCACATTATCACATTGCTGTTTGTGGGAGCTTGCTGTGCACAAATTGGCAGCTGCATTTCCCACATTACCACAGTAACTACACTCCAAAAGCACTTCATTGGCTGGAAAGCACTTTGAGACATGGCGCTCTGGTGGTCATGAAAGGTGCCATATAAATCCAAGTCTTTCTTTTTATTTCTTCATTGTCCAGCAGTGTGGGTCTGCCCTTGCTTGGTTCCACACTGGCCACAAGTACAAAACATCTCCAGCTATGCCTTCTCTTTCTATCTCTGCACCATTACTTCTGGAATCTCCAAAAGGATCTCTTTTTGGCCCCCTTATCCTCATCTACATGCTGTCGCGTGGCAACTTCATCCAAAGACATGGATGGGATCATGTACACTGACAACACCCAGTTCTACCTTTACCCCTTTCTCAACCTCTCTACTGCATTTGTTTTATCAGTTTGCTTGTCCAACATCTAGTCCTGGATGAGCTGCAATAGCATCCAGTTAAACACTAGAATGGACGAAGGCATCAGCTTTGGTCCAAGCTACAACTCCATACCCTCACCAACATTCCCTATAAGCTGCAGAGTCTGCCGGTTCCACGGAGCCCGGGACCAGCTTTTCCCAATGTTAAATTTCACACATGCGCAAAACTGTGAATGGGTCGCACATCCCATAAAGGGGCCATGCATCCAAAAAAAAAACAGTTACATTACTCACCGCTATCCCCAGTCTCAGCACTCGAGAATCTGCCCTCTTGTGCATCCCTACTTCCTTCACCCCATTAGCAGTTGTGTCTTCATCCATCTGAGCTCTAGAATTCCCTCCTTAAAAGCCATCTATTTGACCAAGCTTTTAGTCACACCTCATAATATTTTGTTACTCAGTTTGCCACTAATGCTATGTTAAAAATGCTATATAAATGCAAATTGATGCTGGTGAATGTTATTGTTACATCCCTGGGTTACGTTATTCTACAATTAGATATAGAGCAGTGCAAGTCAACTCCCACAAAAGAAAGAGACTTGGGACACTCCTTCCACGTGAAACAGCGATTTACTTGTACTTCGTTCAATTTAGTATACTGTATTTGCTGCTCACGACGTGGTCTCCTCTACATTGGGGAGACCGCTTTGCAGAACACCTCCGTTCAGTCACTAAGCATGACCCCGAGCTTCCGGTCACCTGTCACTTTAATTCTCAACTCCACTCTCTCCGTCCTCAGTCTCTTACACTGTTCTAATTAAGCTCAAGGCAAGCTCAAGGAATAGTACCTCATCTTTCATTTTAGCTACTTTACAGCCTTCTGGACTCATCAAGTTCAACAATTTCAAACCATAACCTCTGTCCCTATTTTTTTTCCCCTCTTTCCCACAGCAACTGTTGGTACATACAGACTTACAGACATACAACTATCCTTTGAAACACATGACTAGGAATAATCCATTCAGCCCCTTGAGATTGTTCTGTCGTTCAATTAGTTCATGACTGATCTCCATTTACTCACCTTCACTCCATATTCCCCAATACCCTTCCCCAGCAAAATCTAGTGATCCGAGTCTTGAAAATTAATGTTGACCCAACATCCTTGGCCTTTGGGGAAAAAAAACAAAAGACTTCCAGATTTCCACTACCCTTTTCTGTGAAAAGGTGCTTCCGGATTTCACTCCTAAATGTCCTAACTCTAATTTTAAGATTGTTTCTCTCTCCTCCCCCACCCACCCCACCCCCATTTCTGGATTTCCCCACTAGAGGAAGTGGTTTCTTCAGATCTACATCATTTTAAACATCTCAATTAGATCTCCCACCAACCAGGTCAGGTAAGCAGGTCCCTGGAGTGCAACATTGCAGGGTGTCATTACTGTATTATAGAAAGACTTTAAAGCCTCTACATTAAATTCAAGCTTCTGCAACAAGGAAAAAGGAGAGCATAGGTTGTTCTTTCACAAGTAGTAATGGAATGCTGCTGGTGCCCGACTCGATTGTTCCACATTCATTCACTGCATCAGTTTTACGTAAGTGAGAAATTATACATCTCAGACAAGAAGTCAACAAGCTTTGCTTATAGATCCTGCCCCCACCTGCTGAGCAGGTCAGAGTAGCACAGGGTAGGGCTAAAAGCACAATTCTTATAACCTATAACTGGCGAGTGATACTTAAAAGGTTGACGGTGGATAGGCAATGGCAAACATTTAAAGATCACATGGATGAACTTCAACAATTGTACATCCCTGTCTGGAGTAAAAATAAAATAGGGAAGGTGGCTCAACCGTGGCAACAAGGGAAATTAAGGAGAGTGTTAAATCCAAGGAAGAGGCATATAAATTGGCCAAAAAAAGCAGCAAACCTGAGGACTGGGAGAACTTTGCAATACAGCAAAGGAGGACAAAGGGTTTAATTAGGAGAGGGAAAATAGAGTACGAGAGAAAGCTTGCTGGGAACATAAAAACTGACTGCAAAAGCTTCTATAGATATGTGAAGAGAAAAAGATTGGTGAAAACAAATGTAGATCCCTGCAGTCAGATTCAGGTGAATTTATAATGGGGAACAAAGAAATGGCGGACCAGTTAAACAAATACTTTGGTTCTGTTTTCACGAAGGAAGGCACAAATAACCTTCCGGAAATACTAGGGGACCGAGGGTCTAGTGAGAAGAGGAACTGAAGGAAATCCTTATTAGGGAAATTAATGGGATTGAAGGCCGATAAATCCCTGGGGCCTGATAGTCTGTATCCCAGAGTACTTAAGGAAGTGGCCATAGAAATAGTGGATGCATTGGTGATCATTTTCTAACAGTCTATCAACTCTGGATTGGTTCCTATGGACTGGAGGGTAGCTAATGTAACACCACTTTTTAAAGAAAGGAGGGCGAGAGAAAACAGGTAATTATAGACCAGTTAGCCTGACATCAGTAGTGGGGAAAATGTTGGAATCAATTATTAAAGATCAAATAGCAGCACATTTGGAAAGCAGTGGCGGGATCAGTCCAAGTCAGCATGGATTTATGAAAGAGAAATTCTACTTGACAAATCTTCTAGAATTTTTTGAGGATGTAACTAGTAGAGTGGACAAAGGAGAACCAGTGGATGTGGTGTATTTGGACTTTCAAAAGGCTTTTGACAAAGTCCCACACAAGAGATTGGTGTGCAAAATTAAAGCACATGGTATTGGGGGTAATGTACTGACGTGGATAGAGAATTGGTTGGCAGACAGGAAGCAGAGAGTCGGGATAAACGGGTCCTTTCCAGAATGGCAGCCAGTGACTAGTGGGGTGCCGCAGGGCTCAGTGCTGGGACCCCAGCTATTTACAATATACATTAATGATTTGGCTGAAGGAATTGAGTGTAATATCTCCAAGTTTGCAGATAACACTAAGCTGGGTGGCGGTGTGAGCTGTGAGAAGGATGCTAAAAGGCTGCAGGGTGACTTGGACAGGTTGAGTTGGGAGCAGCGCGAGTCCATTGGTGAGGCCGATAAAAGGCCGCGATGTCGGGAGGTGCGTCGCTGAGTCGGGAGCAACATGAGTCCGTTGGTGAGGTGTGCTTGTGCAGCTACAGGGAGAAGGCAAAAAAGTAGAAAGAAACAGAAAGGTGACGTCACAGCCAAGTGGGTAAGTGATTGGTGAGTAGTTTTTTCTTTTTCTCTTCTATAATAGCGAGTAAACTTTAGCATTGTTGTTGCCAATTTAAGTGTATCTAAGGGTTAATTCATGGCAGGAGAGTTCGGTCACGTGATATGCTCCTCTTGTACCATGTGGGAACTCAGGGAAACTTCCGGTGTCCCTGACGACGATGTGTGCAGGAAGTGTATCCGCCTCCAACTCCTGACGGTCCGCGTTGCGAAATTGGAGCTGAGGGTGGATTTACTCTGGAGCATCCACGATGCTGAGAATGACGTGAGTAGCACGTGTAGCGAGTTAGTCTTACCGCAGGTGAAGGGTCCACAGCCAGATAGGGAGTGCAAGGAAGGTAGTGCAGGGTTCCCCTGTGGTCGTCCCCTGCAAAACAGATACACCGCTTTGAGTACTGTTGAGGGGGATGACTCATCAGGGGAGGGCAGCAGCAGCCAAGTTCATGGCACCGTGGCTGGCTCTGCTGCACAGGAGGGCAGGAAAAAGAGTGGGAGAGCAATAGTGATAAGGGATTCAATTGTAAGGGGAATAGATAGGCGTTTCTGCGGCTGCAACCGAGACTCCAGGATGGTATGTTGCCTCCCTAGTGCAAGGGTCAAGGATGTCTCGGAGCGGGTGCAGGACATTCTGCAAAGGGTGGGTGAACAGCCAGTTGTCGTGGTGCACATTGGTACCAACGATAGGTAAAAAAAAAAAAAAAGGATGAGGTCCTACGAGACTAATTTAAGCAGCTAGGAGCTAAATTAAAAAATAGGACCTCAAAAGTAGTAATCTCGGGATTGCTACCAGTGCCACGAGCTAGTCAGAGTAGGAATCGCAGGATAACTCAGATGAATACGTGGCTTGAGCAGTGGTGCAACAGGGAGGGATTCAAATTTCTGGGGCATTGGAACCGGTTCTGGGGGAGGTGGGACCAGTACAAACCGGATGGTCTGCACCTGCGCAGGACCAGAACCAATGTCCTAGGGGGAGTGTTTGCTGGTGCTGTTTGGGGGGGGGGGGGGGGGGGGTTAAACTAATATGGCAGAGGGATGGGAACCAATGCAGGGAGACAGAGGGAAACAAAATGGAGACAAAAGAAAAAAGACAGAAAGGAGATGAGTAAAAGTGGAGGGCAGAGAAACCCAAGTCAAAAAACAAAAAGGGCCACTGTACAGCAAAATTCTAAAGGGTCAAAGTGTAATAAAAAGGCAAGCATGAAAGCTCGGTGCCTCAATGCAAGAAGTATTCGGAACCCAGGAGAGGGCTCTGAGCTAGTTAGAGTGGGTGAGCTCAGATGAACAGGACCCCAAGAAAAAATGCAAAAGGCAGGAGGAACAGAGCAGAGTAGCGCTGGGGTAAGTGTAAACCACAAGGTGATAGGAAGGGACAATATGTATGAATATAAAGGAGCTGCAGGAGGGGTCAAAACTAAAAATCATGGTTTAAAAACTAGTATTAAAACACTCTACCTAAACGCACGCAGCATTCGAAATAAAGTAAATGAGTTGACGGCACAAATCATTACAAATGGGTATGATTTGCTGGCCATTACAGAAACGTGGTTGCAGGGGGGCCAAGACTGGGAATTAAACATCCAGGGGTATCTGACAATTCGGAAAGATAGACAAGAAGGGAAAGGAGGTGGGGTAGCTCTGTTAATAAAGGATGATATCAGGGCAGTTGTGAGAGACGATATTGAATAAAATGAATAAAATGTTGAATCATTGTGTGTGGAGATTAGAGATAGTAAGGGGAAAAAGTCACTGGTGGGCATAGTTTATAGGCCCCCAAATAACAACTTCACGGTGGGGCAGACAATAATCAAGGGAATAATGGAGGCATGTGAAAAAGGAACGGCAGTAATCATGGGGGATTTTAAACTACATATCGATTGGTC
The DNA here is from genome assembly GCF_044704955.1 of Pristiophorus japonicus. Lineage (NCBI taxonomy): Eukaryota > Metazoa > Chordata > Chondrichthyes > Pristiophoridae > Pristiophorus > Pristiophorus japonicus. Next base: position 86,383,126 of record NC_091978.1, on the reverse strand, counting down.
AAATCAAAATCGCACGGGGTAGCCTTGAGGAGTACTTCATAGAATGCATACGGGATTGTTTCTTAGAACAGTATGTTGCAGAACCTACAAGGGAGCAAGCTATCTTAGGTCTGGTCCTGTGTAATGAGACAGGAATAATAAACGATCTTGTAAAAGATCCTCTCGGAATGAGTGATCACAGTATGGTTGAATTTGTAATACAGATTGAGGGTGAGGAAGTAGTGTCTCAAACGAGCGTACTATGCTTAAACAAATGGGACTACAGTGGGATGAAGGCAGAGTTGGCTAAAGTAGACTGGAAACACAGACTAAACGGTGGCACAATTGAGGAACAGTGGAGGACTTAAGGAGCTCTTTCATAGTGCTCAACAAAAATATATTCCAGTGAAAAAGAAGGGCGGTAAGAGAAGGGATAACCAAGGAAATAAAGGAGTGTATCAAATTAAAAACCAATGCGTACAAGGTGGCCAAGGTTAGTGAGAAAATAGAAGATTGGGAAAATTTTAAACGACAGCAAAGAATGACTAAGAAAGCAATAAAGAAAGGAAAGATAGATTACGAAAGTAAACTTGCGCAAAACATAAAAACAGATAGTAAAAGCTTTCACAGATATATAAAACGGAAAAGAGTGACTAAAGTAAATGTCGGTCCCTTAGAAGGTGAGAAGGGGGATTTAATAATGGGAAATGTGGAAATGGCTGAGACCTTAAACAATTATTTTGCTTCGGTCTTCACAGTGGAAGACACAAAAACCATGCCAAAAAATTGCTGGTCACGGGAATGTGGGAAGGGAGGACCTTGAGATAATCACTATCACTAGTGGGGTAGTGCTGGACAGGCTAATGGGACTCAAGGTAGACAAGTCCCCTGGTCCTGATGAAATGCATCCCAGGGTATCAAAAGAGATGGCGGAAGTTATAGCAGATGCATTCGTTATAATCTACCAAAATTCTCTGGACTCTGGGGAGGTACTAGCGGATTGGAAAGCAGCTCATGTAACGCTTCTGTTTAAAAAAGGGGGCAGACAAAAGGCAGGTAACTATAGGCCGGTTAGTTTAACATCTGTAGTGGGGAAAATACTTGAAGCTATCATTAAGGAAGAAATAGCGGGACATCTAGATAGGAATAGTGCAATCAGGCAGACGCAACATGGAAATCATGTTTAACTAATTTACTGGAATTCTTTGAGGATATGACGAGCACAGTGGATAGAGGTGTATCGATGGATGTGGTGTATTTAGATTATCAAAAGGCATTCGATAAAGGTGCCACACAAAAAGGTTACTGCAGAAGATAAAGGTACGCGGAGTCAGAGGAAATGTATTAGCATGGATAGAGAATTGGCTGGCTACCAGAAAGCAGAGAGTCGGGATAAATGGGTCCTTTTCGGGTTGGAAATCGGTGGTTAGTGGTGTGCCACAGGGATCGGTGCTGGGACCACAACTGTTTACAATATACATAGATGACCTGGAAGAGGGGACAGAGTGTAGTGTAACAAAATTTGCAGATGACACAAAGATTAGTGGGAAAGCGGGTTGCGTAGAGGACAGAGAGAGGCTGCAAAGAGATTTAGATAGGTTAAGTGAATGGGCTAAGGTTTGGCAGATGGAATACAATGTCGGAAAGTGAGAGGTCATCCACCTTGGAAAAAAAAAACAGTAAAAGGGAATATTATTTGAATGGGGAGAAATTACAACATGCTGCAGTGCAGAGGGACCTGGGGACCCTTGTGCATGAATCCCAAAAAGTTAGTTTGCAGGTTCAGCAGGTAATCAGGAAGGAGAATGGAATGTTGGCCTTCATTGCGAGAGGGATGGAGTACAAAAGCAGGAGTCCTGCTGCAACTGTATAGGGTATTGGTGAGGCCGCACCTGGAGTACTGCGTGCTGGTTTGATCACCTCACTTAAGGAAGGATATACTAGCTTTGGAGGGGATACAGAGACGATTCATTAGGCTGATTCCAGAGATGAGAGGGTTACCTTATGATGATAGATTGAGTAGACTGGGTCTTTACTCGTTGGCGTTCAGAAGGACGAGGGGTGATCTTATGGAAACATTTAAAATAATGAAAGGGATCGACAAGATAGAGGCAGAGAGGTTATTTCCACTGGTCGGGGAGACTAGAACTAGGGGGCACAGCCTCAAAATACAGGGGAGCCAATTTAAAACCGAGTTGAGAAGGAATTTCTTCTCCCAGAGGGTTGCGAATCTGTGGAATTCTCTACCCAAGGAAGCAGTTGAGGCTAGCTCATTGAATGTATTCAAATCACAGATAGATAAGATTTTTAACCAATAAGGGAATTAAGGGTTACGGGGAACGGGCGGGTAAGTGGAGCTGAGTCCACGGCCAGATCAGCCATGATCTTGTTGAATGGCGGAGCAGGCTCGAGAGGCTAGATGGCCTACTCCTGTTCCTAATTCTTATGTTCTTATGTTCTAAGTGAGTGGGCAAACGCTGGCAGATGCAGTGTAATGTGAATAAATGTAAGGTTATCCACTTTGGTGGCAAAAACACGGAGGCAGAATATTATCTGAATGGCGGCAGATTAGGAAAAGGGGTGGTGCAACGAGACCTGGGTGTCATGGTATATCAGTAATTGAAAGTCAGCATGCAGGTACAGCAGGCAGTGAAGGCGGGAAATGGTATGTTGGCCTTCATAGCTCAGGGATTTGAATATAGGAGCAGGGAGGTCTTACTGCAGTTGTACAGGGCCTTAGTGAGGTCTCACCTGGAATATTGTGTTCAGTTTGGTCTCCTAATCTGAGGAAGGACATTCTTGCTATTGAGGGAGTGCAGCGAAGGTTCACCAGACTGATTCCCGGGATGGCAGGACTGACATACGAGGAAAGATTAGATCAACTGGGCTTGTATTCACTGGAGTTTAGAAGGATGAGAGGGGGATCTCACAGAAACACATAAAATTCTGATGGGACTGGACATGTTAGATGCAGGAAGAATGTTCCCAATGTTGGGGAAGTCCAGAACTAAGGATAAGGGGTAACCCATTTAGGACTGAGATGAGGAGAAACTTCTTCACTCAGAGTTGTTAACCAATGGAATTCCCTACCGCAGAGAGAACATGATGCCAGTTCATTGGATATATTCAAGAGGGAGCTAGATATGGCCCTTACGGCTAAAGGAATCAAGGGGTATGGAGAGAAAGCAGGAAAGGACTACTGAGGGAATGATCAGCCATGATCTTACTGAATGGTGTTGCAGGCTCAAAGGGCCGAATGACCTACTCCTGCATCTATTTTCTATTTTTCTATAAAAGGACAAATGGTCAGAGGCCCTAAAATAACTTGCAGCATATTTTCCCTCATAATACACAGTAGCCAATGAGTAACAATTTTCCACAAAGCAATACAGTACTGCTCATATAATCAAGAGCGTACATTCTATTAAGGTACCAACACCTACAATACATCTCTACTCTATAATGGCATACTTACACTCCACAAGTTTAGCATTGTTGCAAGGCAAAACAGCTTTACACAAATATTAAACTTGAAGTCAAGGCCCAAACTGGACACAAAGTGAACAAGCCTGCACCAGGAAGTCTCACTCCAGTTCACCTGGTGTCAGGTCAAACTAGACACTAGATTCAAGCTGCATTTATGTTATATCTGCAGTGCTTTGCACAGACACTACAATCAAGTGTAAATACCTGTACACATTTAATGTGTGAAGCAACTGCACATACCAGTAAGACACAATCTATAACAATGAAAAGCAAGACACTCGATAAGAGTGTCCAATGTCTAGATCCCTCTAGATTAGGGTCATATGAAGGGACTGTAAGATTGCAGCCATGCATAATCTAGGCTGGCATTTAACGCAGTTCTGATCAGAGTGTTGCACTGCATTGTTGGAGGTGCCATCTTTTGGATGAGACATTGAACAGAGACCCCATGTGTCCTCTCAGCTGGATGTAAAAGATCCTTTGGCACTATGAGTATTTATTCCTCAACCAACATTTAAAAAAAAAACCATTGCTCTTTAAGAGAGCTTGCTGTGTGCAACCTGGCTGGTACGTTTGCCAACATTACAACAGTAACTACACTTCAAAAGTACTTAATTGGCTGTAAAGCACTGTGGGACATCAAGATCTTGAAACACTCAACATAATTGCAAGTTTGCTCTTTCTTGAAGTATAATAATTATAGCAAAAGCAACTTGTTCTATCTTGACTAAGGCACACATTCTTTGTCATGAGCACAGGCAAACCACTCAACTGTAATTATACATTCTCTCTCATGATGCCATCCAACATAGCAATGTTGAAGATATAAAGTGCAATGTAGAACATGGGTCTAACCTTTCCTCAATCCTTTTCCAAGAGAATTAGTTTGAGTATTTTCATCCACATATTAAAACATTACATAATAAATCAACTAAAGCAATACAAGCAGGGATCTCCTGAGTCTTATGATGCTCTACAATCTTGAATTATACCACAATCTCCATATCAGGAAGTAACATTAGCAAAGACAATTTTGACAAATTTGCTGCAAACAACACTTTTTTTTTTAAAAGATCTTCACTGGTAACAGCCAATACTGAACAACTGCTGCCATTTATAGGCAATTAATTGAATCAAGGGGCTCATTTCACACCGTAACTGAGCAAGGCAAGTAGTTTACTTGTTAGGACACCTATCCAGTGCATTCCTCGTAATTGTTCTTTGATAAATTATTCCACAAGAGACATCATATATCCCCATTACTCTAAAGCTGCACAAAATGATAACTGAATCGAAATCACCCAGAACACCACAGTTTAAAATGGACTGTAAAATACTTTAACAGACCAAGTTTCCTAAATTACAACAGCGACTGCACTTCAAAACATAAGAACGTAAGAAAAAGAACTGGAGTAGGCCATTTGGCCTCTCGAACCTGCTCCACCATTCAATAAGATCATGGCCTCAATTCTATTTTCCTACCCGCTCTCCATAACCCTGGATTCCCCTTCATTTGCTGTAAAGCACTTTGGGGCGCCCTGAGGTCACAAAAGGCACTATAGAAATGCAAATCTTTCTCTTTGTTTCCTTTCAAGCTACAGACAAGTCTTTTGTTTTTATAAATAAAAAGCACAAATCACATTATACAAGCTTTGGAAAAAAATATATATTTTTTAAACTGTGCTGGGAAATATGCTGGATTTTAAAGAATGTAATACATGTAGCCAGGGTATAACAGTTACTGGGCTCACTAAAACGTCACTGCACATCCTATTCACTTTAATGCAATTTCTATTTTATGTCGCGCTGCACGTCCTGCCCAAGAAGCTAGACTAAGTGAAACCCCAGAGACGCCACCACCCTGTGATGCCAAAGAGTCTCCAACTTCCCGACAGTATAATAATCTTGATCAAAGGATAATATTGAATGCCTCACGATTAGAGAGGTCGGCGTAGCCATGAACGAGTGACTGCATGTATTACAATACACTGTGACATGTTTGACTCTTACTGGTTCTAATTTTCCTGACCTAATTTAAAGATATGGGGGGGGGCACCGAATTCACAGACACAGCTCTTCAGAGCTAGCCCTATGCCAGGCCTCCAGTCATAGTTTGAGCTGTAGCTGCAGATCTAAACAACCACCGCGCCCATTCCGCAGGTTCCCTTCAATCACTCGCCAACCAGCATGAGATTCAACCAGAGTATCCATGCCCTGGCTTTTAGTGAATTTAAAGAAATAAAAGGATGAAGACCCACCTCTGGTGACACGTAAGACACAAAAGAGGGTTTCGCCGTTCTTCCGCCTCCCGACCCTAAACTCAACATTTCCTTTGGTGTTTTTCTCCGCGTTACTTTGTTGCTGTTTGCCCAGGTGCTGCGTCCACTGATGAAACTTGTATCCGTCTCCGGCCCGCCTCCTGCGCCGCGCTGATTGGCTCTGCGCTCTCAATAAAGGTTCCGATTTCGGAATGTTGGTCAGGCTGTGGGGCGGTTGATTGGTTAATAGCTGTGTCAATCACAGTGGGCGTTCCCCGTCCGGCCGCCGCCGCTTCCAATGCCCCGCCCCCGCCGCCTGCCATTTGTCCCGCTCGCCTTCTGTGCTCTCCATTTAAGGGCTTGTAAATCGGCGGCCTCTCTGTTTATTGGTTAGCTGAAATGCCAATCGCTGCATGCCTCTGAATCGTGTCTGCTTTATTGGCTTTTTCGAAAAAAAGATGAAAAGCAGCGTGTAAACTTTTTCCTCTCTGCCGAGGCTGGGTTTATTTACACTGCAGCTTAGGACAGATGCACAGCGCTTGGGCTTCGCACCGTCGCTAATCTTGCAATGAGTCAGGACAGATTGGTGGCTGTAGTGTAAATGCACCAGCTCAGTCTGTGCTGTATCTGAAATCACATTTCATGATGAGTGAATGAAGAGCTGCTGTACTGAAGATTACATTGATAGGGAGGGGTGAGTTTATGGGCAGGATTGAAATACCAGAAGGAGAGTTTTAAATTGGAAGTGTTGGGCGACCAGGAACCCATGTAAATCAGCGAGTACAGGGGTGATGTGTGAGAGAAAGACTTGCATTTTATTTAATTCCGTTCACGACCTCCGGACGTCCCAACGTTTTACAGCCAATGAAGTGTAGTCACGGTTGTAATGTAGGAAAGGCGGCAGCCAAATTGCGCACAGCAAGGCTCCACAAACAGCAATGTGATAATGACCAGCTCTTTTGTTTTGAGCTGTTTTCATGATATTGGTTAACGGATAAATATTGGCCAGTAGTGTGTGTATATGAATTTGGATGTGTTACATTATCTTGCATCCTGAAGTGCATTCAAAATCTTTCTTGTTTGGCTATAATTTCACTTTTAATTACTCATTTTAAATATGTCTGTCAGTTTGACTAGCCTGCGCCTCAATGACCATTCTTTCCAAGGTTTAAAATTGGGTGTGGGGCTTGGATAGGAAGGAAGATTCAGCATAGGTCATTTTCAAAGATCGGGGGAAGGAAATAAGCAGACTGAAAGCTGGTTTGACATGAATAGTACGCCGAAAGCATAATTCAGATGCATTACCGTGATCCCATCACTTCACTTCATAACAATGGCCCGGAATTTGCAGTAGTAATAATGGCGAAGCTGTCAGCACTCGCCATTATTACTGTGTAAAATTGACAGCAACTTCTGGCATCTGCACATGCGCAGTTAAACGCGGGAATCTGGAAGCTGCTGTCCGTGATACTCTGCACCACAGTCAGAGGAGCAATGTGGAGCGCGAGGCTGGAGCTGTGGGCAAATCAAAAAAAGCTAGCCACCAGCAGCAGAATTAACAACACAGAGGTCGGAAGCTGGGAGGAGCGGAGGTCGGAAACTGGGAGGAGCGGAGGTCAGGACGGGCGAGGAGCAGAGGTCGGGCCGGGTGAGGAGCGAAGATCGGGCAGGCGAGGTCCGGAGGTCGGGACAGGCGAGGTCCGAAGATCGGACAGGAGAGGACGGACGAGGCACGGAGAAGCGGATAGGTCGGAGCCGAGAGTTGGAGCAGCATGGACAAGACCAAGGGAAGGCGTGGCATGGGCCTGTGAGGTCGGGAGGCTCACATTGTCCACGTAGAGACAGATGCTGTGGGAAGGAGGAAGGAAGGAGGATAATAGGACTATGTTTGAGTTTGTGTGTATGTATTGGCACATGCGGCGGAGCCTGGTCTCCTTGCCACTGGACCAAGACCGTGCTCTGTCAAGCACGCGTGGCTGGTGTGCAACGACCATCCCACATTAAAAGAATTCACGCCATTTAAATCAGTTCATCAGTCACCTGTGGAAGCAAATCATTCTCAACCCTGAGGGACTGCCGATGATGATGATGATGATGATGACTCCACAGGCTATGCTGTTGCAGTTGCAATCTTCACAGATAGAATCATAGAGACCACTGATTTGTCGCAAACTTCAACTATTTACACTGTAAAAACCAATGAAAATGTTAAGCCTTGTTCAGTCAGAAGTGACTAAGTTTTTAATTGCATACTAAGTCATAATCAATGTTCCCTTTAAGCTGCAGTGCTCTGGAGCACTCACACAACCGGCTCACCAACTTTTAAATGCTAAAACTGCACATGTGCAAATTTTTGAATCTGCCACACAGTCCCCCCCAAAAAATAAGAGGGAACATTGGTCATAATTACTGCTGAACAACCTCTCTGGGCCTGAAAAACTAATTTTAAAAGTGTGGAGTCTCATTCCCTCAGAAGAACATTTCAAAATTGCAGATTTTTAATAATTTTTTTAAAGTTTTTGTTTAGATATTTACATTTCTCCCTTAACCCCATATGTATGTCCCAATCTTTATTTTGCTTTCTGTACAATGATTTAAATGTGATTTATATCCCCTGCTTTTTAATTCTTGCTTTGCTGTCTGTGAGAATTCTTCAATCTGATTGTCTGATCAGACTGCCTGATGCCTGTCCTGTTGCTGGATGCCCTGCAGAAGATCCCTTGTAGAAGATGGCAAATTGAAACTGATATCAGAAAAGAGGAAATCTACGCTCTAGAACCTGCTTAATCTTTGTGGTTTAGCGGCGAACACCGTTCCTTCGCAACTGACCGCAAAATCCAGGCCAATATTTCTGACAGTTGCTAGAAAGACCAAAGTACTGGTGCAGAGCCATCTGGAGGCCAGCTTTTTGGAACTGCACAAACTAACAATTTACAGTACAGTATCAGCTGTATGTGACATTTGCCAGGGAAATTACCTCTCAGCACCACCTACACGAGTGCAACAGGTGATGCATGTTGACATTTTTTTAATGGATGTTGCCATAGACAGAGCCTGACATAGGAGTTTTCAAAGCATTTTGAAATTGAATCTTGTGACCCAGTTTGCTTATATAATAGATATAACATAACTTCATCAAATTGACATGTTAAATAGCCCTGCAGTTAGGAAGCACAATTGTGTTTTTTAGCATTAATGTAAATTAGCACAGAAACTCATAAAAAGAGCAGGAAAACATTTGGCACACAGATGGTTATTTAAGAACATAAGAAATAGGAACAGGAGTAGGCCAAACGGCCCCTCGAGCCTGCTCCGCTATTCAATAAGATCATGGCTGATCTGATCATGGACTCGGGTCCACTTCCCTGCCCGCTCCCCATAACCCCTTATCATTTAAGAAACTGTCTATTTCTGTCTTAAATTTATTCAATGTCCCAGCTTCCACAGCTCTCTGAGGCAGCGAATTCCACAGATTTGCAATCCTCTGAGAAAATAAATTTCTCCTCATTTCTGTTTTAAATGGGCAGCCCCTTATTCTAAGATCGTGCCCTCTAGTTCTAGCCTCCCCCATCAGTGGAAACATCCTCTCTGCATCCACCTTGTCAAGCCCCCTCATAATCTTATACATTTTGTTAAGATCACCTCTCATTCTTCTGAATTCCAATGAATAGAGGCCCACCCTACTCAACCTTTCCTCATAAGTCAACCCCCTCATCCCCAGAATCAACCTAGTGAACCTTCTCTGAACTGCCTCCAAAGCAAGTATATCCTTTCATAAATATGGAAACCAAAACTGCACGCAGTATTCCTGATGTGGCCTCACCAATCAATACCTTATGTAGCTGTAGCAAGACTTCCCTGCTTTTATACTCCATCCCCTTTGCAATGAAGGCCAAGATACCATTGGCCTTCCTGATCACTTGCTGTACCTGCATACTATCCTTTTGTGTTTTATGCACAAGTAACCCCAGGTCCCGCTGTACTGTTTTTTTTTGTTTTTGTATGCTTGAGCCAAGCACTGCGCTCTTTTGTGATGTAGATTGAGATCTTGCACAAACTCATTCTGTATCGATCCTTGCAGCAGGCAGAAAGAAAAGAGAGTGACTCTATTAACTAGAGTTATAAGAATAGCATACGAACTACATCACACAGTCCAAAAACGCTGCTATATTCAAAGGGCCTACCTATTTGTACTGCACTTTTTTTGGACAGACAGCTGTCCATCAAGCCCCGCCCCCCCACTGCCCGTACTGCACTTTTTTGACTGACAGGTGACAAGCCCCGCCCCCTGTCCCCCAGCTGTGCCCCCTCCCACTCCCCCAGGCCCGAATCATTCCATGCGTGTGGTGCCAAGCAGCAGGACCCGAGGCTCCGACTCGATAGCGACTGGCCTGGGCCCGATGGCGGTGAGGGGGGCCCCGATGGCGGCAGGCCTGGGATCGATGACGAAAGAGAGAGACTGGGGGAGATGGAGGGGGAGAGAGAGGCTGGCAGGGGCGGGAGAGAGAGACACGGGGTGGGGGAATGGAGGGGAGAGAGGGAACAGGGAAGACGGATCACATTCTTCCAACCCCCTACAAGGAACATTGTTGGAGTGGATGATATCCAGAAGTCACGACTGTCACTATTCACTTTGTTACATATGCATGCCTACAATGTTATGACCAGTGACCTGAAGGCCAAGAAATTGCTAAGTATGCTGCAGATTTAAGAAGTTTGGCTGCACCGTATGATTTTGGCGACCACCTTAACGAAGCACTAAGGGACATATTTGTTATTGGAATCGGCCACGAGGGCCTCCTCCATAAACTGCTCTCTATGGACATCACAGTCACTCTGCAGAAAGCAATTAAAGTGAGCCAGGCCTACATGATTTCAGTCGGCGACTCCAAGCGAATGATGACCCACACCCAGGACTCTAAACTGACGAATGTAGTGAACCAAATGGCTACTTCTAAAGGCAAAATGCTCACCAGTGCTGCTACAAAGACTATACCTGCAAAGGCTGCAAAGCGGAAGGGCACCTTCAGAGAATATGCAGAAAAAGCTTTACTCACCGCGTCGCTGAAGAGTTGGTTGATCACTGGGGCTCTGACACAGATGAAGACGAAGCTGCTCAATTCCTGGAAGAAGAGTATGGAATTTATACCTGCTCCACCGAAAGTTCCCCGTGGAAGATGGAAGTAGACATCAACGAAGTTCCAGTTTCAATGGAGAGCAACACAGGGGCGAGCCAGTCTTTGATGAGCCAGACGACCTTTGAAAAACTTTGGATCAATCCCACCGAACGACCAAAACTGTCTCCTGTCCAGACGAAGCTACTCACCTACACCAAAGGCAAAATCCCAGTCGTTGGCAGTGTGGACGTCCAGGTCTCCCAGGGTGGCATGATGAACAAACTCCCCCTGTGGATCATTGCCGGCGATGGTCCAACGCTGCTGGGAAGAAATTGGATGAAGCAGGTTCAAGTCGGTCGAAGTGACGACGGCCTCCGGACTCCAGCAATCCACATCCGAACTGGGATCCATCGCTGCAGCTAGAAATCCTACCGTCCAGCTTGACTGCGCGGTGACGACTTCACAATACCGTGCGAGATCACCAGAACCGAACATCCAGACTTCACCTTCCGGGCCGTGGCAAAACTCCAAGGGAAGACTATCATCGAAAAAAGTGGATTCCCGATGTCTGTGGCTGAACCTGAGAAGGAAAAGATCACCGCAGCCTACCTGGAGGAGAGCAAGAAGATGGTGGTCGCACCATGAAGCAAAGAACCTAAAATCAAAATGGCCACGACCAGACCACGAGGGGCAGCATTGGAGGAGCGACACGTGGCACCAAGCGGCGAACCGGATTGAAAGGTCCCCTTAAAGGAGACCGGTAACCCAAAGAATTTAAAGGGACAGTTTCACTCTAAAAATGACAAGGACTTTAAAGTTAAAAATGCAGTTAGCAAATGCAGGTATGATAATGTAACACTGAATTGCGATGCCGGAGTAACTGATGAGAAAAATGAAATGAATGCTTGGAAGGTAATGTTAAGAACAAGTTTGTAATGCTTAATGATGATGATAGAAATTTTAAAATGACAAATGTAACCATGTATGGCGAGACCGAGATACAAGAAAGTGATGTAAATGCTGTAAGTAACAATGTAAAGAGAGATAACAGTGTAGACTCAACTATGTATGATCAGAGCCAATGTGTCATGTATGCAGGAAGGAGACTGTTAAAGGACACCGGGTTCTACAGGGACAATGTAAATGCCAGAGGAATCCCCCCGTGGGAGACCCCCAGGTCCAGCGGGCTACCAGACCATGTAGCCTGGACTTTTGGGACAAATGTGATGCCCCAGGAAGGGCTCAAACACACCCAGTGGGAGCAAACCCACTACAAGGACAGCGGTCAATGGGCAGCACAGCCACTACCACTGGCAACCTGCCCCAGATCGGCCCTACACCCCCTGGCCACCTGGGCCAACACCAGGAGCGAGAGGCCAGTACCCTCCAGCTTTCCTGGCAGACCCTGGGGTGACCAGACTTTCATCACAAATGGAGAACAAGGAGCCCACACAGTCCTGTGGCCCTGCCCACCACCAAACACTTCCCCACTCTACAGAGTATGTACCCTACCCACTGCTGCACTGGCTCCCCCACTGAAGGGTCCCACAACAGTGACACCTACATGGTCTGTGTGTGAGGTGGGGGCGGGGGGAAATGTATGAGGCCAGCCTCAAGCACAGGGATCACACCTGGCACCCACACAACCCTCACCACAATCTCCCACAGCTCACTACTGATCATCTCCCCAGGTCATAGCAATAAGGACTTGGGAAAGGCTTAGGGGGTGTGTTATTATGTATGCATGCCTACAATGTTATGATGTACTGTAACACTGAATGTACCTTCACCCTGTACACACCTTACCTGTACACCAGAGGGTGCTGCTGCTAGAGACCTAAGGGTCACCTGTACACTGCAGGTAACCCAGTATAAAAGGGAGCTCACCTCTTGGTGTCCTCACTTTAGAAACTGCAATAAAGAACTACAGTCTTCACAGTTTAAGTACCATTCCCCTGCCTCGTGGCATCATTAACCGAGTGCCTACATACACAATACACTTCATACCCAATAAACCTGTTAACAATCCGTACACAATGCCTGCCCCATCTATAGTGGGGGGGGGGGGGGCGGGAGGATGTACTTGGACTGGGATAAGGCACTTCGGCTGGGGGAGGCATGCATTTGGACTGGGGTAAGGCACTTCGGTTGAGGGAGACATGTACTTGGACTGGGGTAAGGCACTTTGGCTGGGGAGGGATGTACTTGGACTGGGATAAGGCATTTTGGCTGGCCCTTACTGTCTTCTGGGGAGCTCTGTCCTCTGCCGCTTCAGGAAGTCAAAGTGGATTGAGTTACTGTCATGTCTGTATGCTTGGGGTTACTAGCCACCAAGTGGCGCCACTGTCTGAGGTCATTGGGCAGTATGCACATGTATGCGGGCCAAGTATATAAAGCAAGCCACCATGTAATGTGGGCACTTTGGGCCTGAATAAAGTTGAGCCAGGTTTGCACCTGAGTGAGTTTACAGTATTCAGTCTATCGATTTATTACATGCATAACATTTGGCGACAAGGTAACTCAAGAACTTTCACATGCAAAATGAGCACCCTTGGAATTCTGGAGAGATTCATGGAGGGAGAGGACTGGTCAGATTTTATCGATCGCCTGGACCAGTACTTCGTGGCCAACAAAATGGAGGAAGGTACTGACGCAATTAGGCACAGGCCGGTTTTCCTCACTGTTTGCGGTCCGAAAATCTATGGACTCATAAAAAATCTCCTCTAGCCTGCACGTCCAATGGACAAGGACTATGAGGAATTGTGTGCTCTGGTAACTGACCATCTTAAACCAAGAGAAGGCATCATCATCTCACGCTATCGATTCTACACACATGTTCGTTCTGAGGGCCAGGATGTGTCGGAATTCGTCGCCGACCTGAGACATCTTGCTGGGCCATGTAAGTTCGAAGACGCATTGGGAGGCATGCTGGGAGATTGCTTCGTAATAGGAATCAACCACGAGATGATCCTCCGGAAGTTATTGGCTGCGGAGATGCTGGATTTGAGCAAGGCCATCGCGATTGCCCAGGCATGCATGACGACGGATGATAATTTAAGGCAGATATCATCGAAGAGTTGGAGCTCCATGGCAAGTACTGTAAACAAGATTGTGTCGTTGTATGGCAGAACTGCTTATGGCAGGGCCTACTCGACTGTGTATGCGAAACACGTAGCTGCTCAAGGGTACGAATCCGATTTCACCCTGTTGGTGTTGTGGGGGCAATCATCGGCATCATCAGTCTCATTTTAAATAGTACATCTATAAAGGCTGTTCGGAAGTGGGGCATCTTCAGCGAATGTGTCCACAACTGAGCAAGCGTGCTGCGACTCACCGCATGGATGATGACGATCAGTCCAGCTAGGAGATACCCGAGGAGGAAGTCTATGGATTGTATTCGTTCCTGACAAAGAGCCAACCGATAATAGTTAATGTGAAACTAAATGGCATGCTGGTATCGATGGAATTGGACACGGGTGTGAATCAGTCGATAATGTGCCAAAGGACATTCGACAAGCTGTGGGACACTAAGGCTGTGAAGCCTTAGCTGAGTCCAGTCAATGCCAAGTTGCGTACTTACACCAAAGAACTCATACCGGTGATTGACAGTGCAGTAGTCAAGGTGTTGTATGATGGTGTGGTTCATGATCTACTGTTATGGATCGTTCCAGGAAATGGTCCAACGCTGTTCGGCAGGAATTGGCTCAAAAAAAATCAAATGGAATTGAAACGATATCAAAGCGTTGTCATTGGTGGATGACACTTCGTATCTCAAGTGCTGAGCAAGTTTCCCTCGCTGTTTGAACCGGACATCGGCAATTTCACGGGAGCAAAAGTGCAGATTCACCTGGACTCGGGTGCAAGACCCGTACATCACAAAGCTCAGGCTGTTCCATACATGATGAGGGAGCAGGTCGAAATTGAGCTGGACAGACTCCAACGTGAAGGGGTCATATCACCAGTCAAATTTAACGAATGGGCCAGTCCCATTGTTCCTGTGTGGAAGAGTGATGGCACTGTCAGGATTTGTGGAGATTACAAGGTTACGATCAACCGATTTTCAAAACAGGATCAGTACCCATTACCGAAGGCTGATGACCTGTTTGCAACGCTCGCCGGTGGGAAGTCGTTCACTAAACTGGATCTGATGTCGGCCTATCTGACACAGGAGCTTGTCAATACGTTGAAGAAACTTACATACGTCAACACTCATAAAGGGCTGTTTATAACAAGTGTCCTTTTGGAATTCGCTCGGCTGCAGCCATATTTCAGAGGAACATGGAGAGTTTACTGAAGTCCGTCCCTAGAACCATCGTGTTTCAAGATGACATTCTGGTCACAGGTCGTGACACTGCCGAACATCTGAACAACCTTGAAGAGGTTCTACATCGTCTGGACAAAGTGGGACTTAGACTGAAACATTCGAAGTACATCTTCATGGCACCGGAAGTCGAATTTCTGGGGAGGAAGATTGCTGCTGATGGCATCAGGCCTACGGACTTGAAAACCAAGGCCATCAAAAATGCACCCAGGCCTCAGAATGTGACGGAGCTGCATTCGTTCCTTGGTCTACTCAACTACTTTGGTCATTTCTTACCTAGATTGAGCACTTTATTAGAGTCACTGCACATGCTGCTCAGAAAAGATGACAACTGGGTTTGGGGTGTGTCTCAAGATAGAGCTTTTGAGAAAGCTACAAATCTGCTTTGCTCTAACAAGTTGCTGGTACATTATGATCTGTGTAAGCGTCTAGTATTGGCCTATGATGCTTCATCATATAGAGTTGGCTGCATGCTCCAACAAGCTAATGACTCTGGTAAACTACAACCTGTTGCGTATGCTTCGAAAAGTTTGACAAAGGCGGAAAGAGCCTACAGCATGGTAGAAAAAGAAGCTTTAGCCTGCATGTATGGGGTTAAAAAGAAGCATCAGTACCTGTTTGGTCTTCATTTTGAACTCGAAACGGATCACAAGCCACTCATTTCATTGTTTTCAGAAAACAAAGGTATCAACATGTCGAGCCCCCAGCCCGGCCACCCCGGAGCCATGCCCCCGCGACGCCAACCATACCACATCCACCCCACTCTGAACACTCCCCGCACCGAGGCACAGAGCCCCCCAGCCCGCCCCTCCAACACACTTCGCCCCCCCCCAGACCTTTGCTGCAATGTGGCCCCTCCTGTCCCCCGCCCTGGGTTTCTCCGCGCCCCACCTCCACCACTCTCCCCTCCATCCCGCGCCCCCGTCTCCCCTCAACTTCCCTCTGCCTCTCCGCACAGGCTCCCATCTCGGGGGCAGTAACCTTCTGGGGCCGGGAATTTTAGCCCCCAGTGTGGAAGTCCTGCTCCCGCTGCAGAATTGGCCTTACCACCCCTCAATGGAAGCGGAATGCAATTTCCCACATTCCACTTTCTTTGGGGGCAGTTACCGGGGCACGACTGGATGCTCCTGTGACAGTTGGAACTGGTGCTCTCCACTCTCTGTCCTGTGATAGTTGGAACTGGTGCTCTCCACTCTCTGTCCTGTGACAGTGGGAACTGGAGCTCTCCACTCTCTGTCCTGTGACAGTGGGAACTGGTGCTCTCCACTCTCTGTCCTGTGACAGTGGGAACTGGTGCTCTCCACTCTCTGTCCTGTGACAGTTGGAACTGGTGCTCTCCACTCTCTGTCCTGTGATAGTTGGAACTGGAGCTCTCCACTCTCTGTCCTGTGACAGTGGGAACTGGTTCTCTCCACTCTCCCGTCCTGTGACAGTGGAAACTGGTGCTCTCCACTCTCCCGTCCTGTGACAGTTGGAACTGGTGCTCTCCACTCTCCCATCCTGTGACAGTTGGAACTGGTGCTCTCCACTCTCTGTCCTGTGACAGTTGGAACGGTGCTCTCCACTCTCTGTCCTGTGACAGTGGGAACTGGTGCTCTCCACTCTCTGTCCTTATCTCTGTTATGCCTAAGAAAAGCAGAGAGAAATTTGTACGTGATCTACACAGCACTCATCTCGATATTATCATGATGAAAGCTATCACCAGATCTCACGTATGGTGGCCTAGAATTGACTCTAATCTGGAATCGTGTGCATCAGCGCAACACTTGCATGTAGCTATGCAAAATACCAGCGGAATCTCCGGCTGAGACTGTGGTCGTGGCCATCCAAACCATGGTCAAGGATCCACATCGACTTTGCGGGTCCTTTCCTGGGTAAGATGTGTTTTGTTGTGGTGTATGCATATTCCAAGTGGATAGAGTGTATAATCATGTCATCCAGTACATCCACAGCTACCATGGAGAGTCTTCGTGTCATGTTTACTACTCATGGTCTGCCTGACATCGTTGTGAGCGACAACGGATCTTGCTTCACAAGTCTGGAGTTTCAAGAGTTCATGAAACTCAATGGTATTAAACATGTGAGGTTAGCACCATTCAAACCTGCTTCTAATGGTCAAGCAGAGCGTGCTGTCCAAACAATCAAGCAGAGTATGAAACGTGTAACTCAGAGTTCACTGCAGACTCGCTTGTCATGCATATTGCTTAGTTACAGGACAAGACTCCACACACTTGCTGGGGTCTCCCCTGCTGAACTATTGATGATGAAAGGTCTCAAGACCAAGCTCTTTCTCATCCATCCTGACTTGAACAATCGTGTTGAAAACAGACGTCAAAATCAGCAGTGGTATCATGATCATGCTGCTGTGTCACGCGACATCTCTGTTAACGATCCTGTGCATGTGCTAAATTATGGTCAAGTCGTCGGTACTGTTACGGCCAAGGAGGGTAACAGAGTGTTTATTGTCATGCTCAAGAATGGGCAAACATGCAGGAAACATGTTGATCAGATAAAGCTGCGGCACACGGAGGAACTGGAACAAGTTGAGGAAGATACGATCAGTGACCAACCAACCTATATTCATTCATCAGAGGACTCCGCCATCATCGATGAATCTGGACTTTCAATCTTTGACATGGTCATTGCCACTTCCATCAGATCAGCTACCCAGCCTCCAGTCATAACTGACTCAGAACGCTCGCTCAGAACTGGAGTTGAACTGAGACGATCAATTCGTGAGCAGAAAGCCCCGGACTGTCTTAACTTGTAAAAAGACTGATACTAAGATCTTGAAGGAGGGTGTTGTCATGTATGTATATTTGGAGTTACTAGCCACCAGGGGGTGCCACTGTCGGAGGTCATTGGGCTGTACGCATGTGTGTGTGGGCCAGGTATATAAAGCAAGCTACCATATAATGTGGGCACTTTGGGCCCGAATAAAGTTGAGCCAGGTTTGCACCTGTGTGAGTTTACAGTATTCAGTCGATCGAGTTATTACATACATAACAGTTACAATTTGCAAAGTCAGTGAGATCTTGGCATGGGCGGTTCCAGTTACACATTCCTGTGAAATTTCAGGGTGTGGCTTATCCTCCAAGGAGACCAATCAGAAACAAATGGTGAAGCATGGTGACCATTTTGGCAGTACAAATAAACGCGTCCTTTTCAAACAGATGTGCCATGTTACATTATTTACAGAAGAAAGATTTATATTGCACCTTTTATGTTTCAGATTTGCCAAAGTGCTTCATACCCAATGAAGTACTTTTTAAATGTAGTCACTATTGTCATGTAGGGGAAATAATAAATAATAAACATCCAAGGAATGGTTCTAGCTGACAAACTAATATTCTGATTGACTTTATCACAGAAAAGCCCAGAACCTCACATCTGTTCATGACTACACCTTTCCACTATATTAATTGATGCGCCCTATCTTTAACGAGAATTCCTCAGACACTCAACACTCAAAACACCTCCCATTTTCTCAGGACTTATCATATATGAATTAAAATCGCAAAGATAATGTCACACCAATGTATTCCAATGACATCTGTTTGACACTACAGAACAGGCTCAATCATCATCACAATGCCTTCCCTTTGTGATTTGTGGTGCCTTAAAACCTTTCGCTAACTGTAAACTTTTAGGTACTCTCTGTATTCCCGAGGGGATAATCGGCTGCACTCTCTTTATTAGAATCTTCTGGCAGTTACTGTCCTGTAGGTTGCATTGCCAAATCTAACTAATTGTCTCACTGAAGAGAAAACTACCTCCTGTGAAGCCATGCTTACTAAGTTGCTGGTGCTGGGTGGATTTTCTGATGGGCCGGTGATCGGCTGGGGTGCTGATGCTGAACTAATGGACTAAATCAGAGCTGCAAAACCACTATTTATGCTTGTCTGAATAAAGGCGCGCAAGGCCTCCATAGCAGCATTGTGAGGCTCCTCTCATGAAGCAAACATTCCTACAAAGGTCTCACTTAACAATGGCATCCTCTGCAGAACTTCCCTGAGGTTACCACCCTTTCTGGGGAATGCTGAAGTGAGAAGAAACCCTTCCGCTCATGCTTTGCTGGCTGGTGACGGATTCCTCCAGCAAACCAACAATATGAAGCATATTCTACGAAGCATCCTACAATGCCTGCACATGGCGTCAATGGTTCATCATCATCCTTCGTCTGAAAGCAGGGCCTGTAAAATCACAGTTCCTTCACTCCACAGCCAGGTACTAACTCCTCTGGACCTTTTGTTCAGAGATGCAATGTTCCTCATCCTCCATCACTCTTCCGCTTGGCACCTTTTGAATTGTTTTTCATCCAGTGCATTAATCTCACTATTGCTAGTGTTAGTGTTATACCCCCACCCCCGCGCCCCCCACCCCCCCACCCCGAGGTGATAGTGTTATGTGCGTAAACGTTATAACTATGTAAGACTTGCCACCAGAGGGCGTGCCTGTTGAAGGCCCAAGGGTCATCTGCACACCCCATGCTGCTTTGGCACTCTGGAGTTTTATTAAAGAGACTAAGGTCACATCAGTTTAAGCTTACAGTATTCAGTTTTGTGGTGTTATTCTAAACATAACAATTGGCGACGAGTAACAGATCACGAACTTTCACGTGGCTATGGCTGCCATTGTTATTCTTGAGCAATTTGTAGAGGGTGATGATTGGGAAGCCTTCGTTGAACGCCTCAACCAGTACTTCGTGGCCAACGAGCTCGATGCAGACGATAAAGTGATCAAGCGCAGGGCGATTCTCCTCAACGTTTCTGGGTCTACAACATATGGCCTCATCAAGCATCTGCTAGCACCGACAAAACCAACGGAAAAGACATATGCAGAGTTATGTAGGCTGGTTCGGGAACACCTCAAGCTGAAGGAGAGCATCTTATTGGCCAGGTATCGCTTCTATACGCACCATCGCTCTGAGAGCCAGGACGTGGCGAATTATATCGCCGACCTAAGACGTCTTGTGGGATCTTGCGATTTTGCTGGATATTTGGGGGAAATGCTGCAGGGCGTTTTCGTGCTTGGAATCGGCCACGAGATCATTCGTTGCAAGCTGCTGCCTGCCGAATCTCCAGACCTGAACAAGGCCATCACGACAGCCCAGGCTTTCATGTCCACGAGCGATAATACTAAACTGATATCTTCACAGCACCGAAGCTCACCAGCAAGTACTGTGCATAAAATAACGCTGTTAGCAGGCAGAACTGTACATGACAGGGCTTACACGTCTGCAGCTGCAAGATGTGAGGATGACTCAGAGTCTGCCGTGGGGCGTGAATGTGAATTTATTAACACAATGTTGGCTCTGCGGGAGTAATCATAGAGCCCATCAAGGTCGATTCAAGCACTACGTGTGCAAAGGCTGCGAAACAACGGGGCACCTCCAGCGAATGTGCAAACGTGCTGCGACTCATCACGTGGCAGAGTCGGCAGAAGATGGTTGATCCGAAGCAGATCACGCAGAATGAGTAAGAGAGGCGACTCAACCCGAGGCCGAGGAAGAAGTGTATGGGGTACACACCTCCACCACCAAGAGCCTTCCTATAATGCTGAAAGTCAAATTAAACGGCATTCCAGTTTCCATGGAGTTGGACACGGGGGCGAGTCAGTCAATTATGAGCCAGAAGGCTTTTGAGAAACTGTGGGGCAACAAGGCACAAAGGCCCAAACTGAGCCCGATTTATACAAAGCTGCGCACTTACACAAAAGAACTCATACTAGTCATTGGCAGTGCAGCAGTGAAGGTATTGTACAATGGAGCTGTGCATGACTTATCACTGTGGATTGTACCAGGCGATGGCCCAATGCTGTTCGGCAGAAGCTGGCTAGGAAAGATTCGATGGAACTGGGATGATATCAAAGCACTATCTTCGATGGATGACGCCTCGTGCGCTCAAGTGCTGAGCAAAATTCCGTTGCTATTTGAACTAGGCATTGGCAACTTCACAGGCACCAAGGTGCAGATCCATCTAATCCCTGATACACGGCCTGTTCATCACAAGGCTCAAGCAGTTCCATATATGATGAGGGAGAAAGTCGAGATCAAACTGGATAGACTTCAACGAGAGGGAATCATATCGCCAGTTGAGTTCAACGAGTGGGCCAGCCCAATTGTTCCGGTGTTGAAAAGCGATGGCACGGTCAGAATCTGTGGAGACTACAAGGTAACGATCAACTGAGTCTCGTTATAAGACCAGTACCCAGTACGCAAGGCGGATCACCTGTTCGCAACGTTAGCAGGGGGGAAGTCGTTCACCAAATTGGATCTAACCTCCGCCTACATGACACAGAAGCTGGCTGAATCTTCGAAAAGATTGACGTGCATCAACACGCACAAAGGACTGTTTATATACCACAGATGCCCTTTTGAGATTCGCTCGGCTGCTGCCATCTTCCAGAGGAACAGGGAGAGTCTGCTGAAATCAATTCCACGCACCGTTGTGTTTCAAGACGACATCCTGATCACCGGTCGTGACACCATCGAACACCTGCACAACCTGAAAGAGGTTCTAAGTCGACTAGACAGAGTGGGACTCAGGCTGAAACACTCCAAGTGTGTTTTCCTGGCACCAGAGGTCGAATTTTTGGGGAGAAAGATTGCGGAAGACGGCATCAGACCCACAGACTCAAAGACAGAGGCCATCAGGAACGCACTCAGACCACAGAATGTGATGGAGCTGTGCTCGTTCCTGGGACTCTTCAACTATTTTGGTAACTTTCTACCCTGGTTGAGCACTTTGCTGGAACCATTGCACATGTTGCTATGTAAGGATGATGACTGGGTTTGGGGTAAATCTCAAGAGACAGCCTTTGAGAAGGCCAGAAACCTACTTTATTCTAATAATTTACTTGTATTGTATGACCCGTGTAAACATTTAGTGCTAGCTTGTGATGCATCTTCATACGGGGTCGGGTGTGTGTTACAGCAAACCAATGTATCAGGCAAACTGCAATTGGTTGCATAAGTGATGTGAAGCACTTTGGGACATCCAGTGGTCGTGAAAGGCGCTATAGAAATGCAATTCTTTATTTCCTTTTTTTTCTTTCTAACATAATCTATCTAAGGCTGAAAGAGCCTACAGTATGGTCGAGAAAGAGGCATTAGCATGCGTATACGGGGTTAAGAAAATGCACCAATACCTATTTGGACTCTGGTTCGAACTTGAAACCAACCACAAACCGCTTATTTCGCTATTTTCAGAAAGCATAAACACCAATGCTTCGTCCCACATCCAAAGATGGGCACTAACATTGTCCGCTTATGACCATGTTATCCGCCACAGACCAGGCACGGAGAACTGTGCTGATGCCCTCAGTCGACTACCATTGCCCACTACCGGGGTGGAAATGGCGCAACCCGCAGACTTGCTTCTGGTCATGGATGTTTTTGAGAGCAAGGGATCACCCATCACGGCTCACCAGATCAGGACCTGGACTAGCCTGGACCCTGTGCTATCACTAGTAAAAAGTTGCATCCTCAATGGGAACTGGTCGGCTGTTCCTGGGGAAGTGCAAGATGAAATTAAGCCATTTCACCGACGTAAAGATGAAATGTCATCCAGTCGGATTGTCTCTTATGGAGTAAACGCGTGGTTTTATCAAAAAAAGGTAGGGAAACGTTTATACGCGGCCTACACAATAACCACCCAGGCATAGTCATGATGTAGGGTATTAACAGGTCGTACATTTGGTGGCCCGGCATTGACTCGGACTCGGAGTCATGCGTGCATCAGTGCAACACTTGCTCACAGTTGAGCAATGCACCAAGGGAGGCTCCACTAAATCTGTGGTCATGGCCGTCCAAACCGTGGTCCAGGATCCACATAGATTTCACTGGCCCCCTTCCAGGAAAGATGTTCTTAGTAGTAGTGGACGCTTACTCTAAATGGATTGAATATATAATCATGTCATCCTGCACATCCACTACCACCATTGAAAGCCTCCGGGCCATGTTCACCACCCATGGCTTGCCCGACGTCCTTGTCAGTGACAATGGACCGCGTTTCACCAGCTCGAAATTCAGTGAGTTTCTGACCCACAATGACATTAAGCATGTCAGGTCTGCCCCGTTTAAGCCCGCATCCAACGGTTAAGTGGAATGGGCAGTCCAAACTATCAAACAGAGCTTGAAACGCGTGACGGATGGCTCCCTACAGACCCATTTATCTCAGGTTCTGCTCAGCTACCGGACACAATCCCACTCGCTTACCGGGGTTCCCCCAGCGGAATTGTTAATGAACAGAGCACTCAAAACCAGGTTTTCCTTAGTCCAACCGGATCTTAATGATCTTGTGGAAACTTGGCGTCACCGGCAAAAACATGTACCACGATCGCACTGCTGAATCGCGTGACATTTATGTAAACGACCCTGTGTTTGTCCTGAATTACGGTCATGGTCCCAAATGGATTGCTGGACCTATCTTGGCCAAGGAGGGGAATAGAGTATTTCTTGTCAAACCATGTAATGGACAAATGTGCAGAAAGCATTTGGATCAGACCAAACTGCGATTCACTGACAACTAGGAACAACTTGAAGAGGACATCACCATCATTGATCCACCAACACACACCCAACCAGCAATCGACCTCGCCGTCAATCACGAGGATGAACCCACCATGCCCAACAGTCTGGTCAGACCAGCCGTGCTGCAGTGCAGCAATGGCCCGACCAACTCACCCATGCCAGGGTTCAAACTCAGGCGTTCAACCAGGGAGCGAAGGGCCCCGGACTGCCTCAACTTGTAAATAACTTGTATCAAAGACTTTGGGGGGGGGGGGGGGTGGGGGGGGCGGGGAGTGATGTTATGAATGTAAACATTATAACTGTGTAAGACTTGCCAGCAGAGAGCGCAACTGTTGGAGGCCCAAGGGTCACCTGCACACCTCATGCAAGCGAGTAAAAAAGGTTGTCTGCCATGCTGCTTTGGCACTCTAGAGTTTTATTAAAGAGACTAAGGTCACATCAGTTTAAGCTTACAGTTTAAGCTGGAAAGTGAGGGAATGAATGTGGGTGACAGCATTCTGGCAGGATGGCAGCCAAGGTGAGAGGACTCTTCTACCTCTATTTCTTCACCCTCATCTGAAGGTGTACCATTTATTGGGAGTACAGAATAGCAAGAACTAGTATGTGGCCTCTTATCAGTAAGCTCCCTTTCATATTTAATGGTGAAGTTATATTGTTTTGGTGCCTGTATGTTTATTATGGCTGTATAAGACTCAGGGAGCAGAATTCATCCATGCACAAACCTGGTTGTTGCACCTGCCCACCAATCTTTTTATCTCCTACACATTTGCCCACCGGGCACCCCATTATGCTGAATGCCTGTTCCTCATAGAGAGTTAATTCCCGTATTTTGCTTTTTGTTCCTGTATGTTTGTCACTCCTTCCCCTATGATACTTCTCTCTTTTGCATTATGGACCATCTTCTCCTGCAAAAAAAATGCAGAGTATATCGCACAACGGTCTCACTCAGCCCATTAGAGTATGCATCCAGTGACTGCATGCATATGCCAAAATAATAACTGTGACACTCAGAAGGTTGGCACTTGGAAGGTGTAGTTTAAGGGGTATGCATGCGGCATGCCTGTGATCATGTGATGTACCTCTAATCATGATTTATCCAACTGGATACGAACTGAGTGCCAAAAATGTGCACAGTAGCTTAGGGGCGTTGATACCTCCATACCAAGATGTAATTCCATTATGAGACATGTTGATTGTTCAAGATAGCAATATATTAGTTACTGCTTGTATGATCTTGACTAGTGTGGGTGAGGAATTTACCTTGCCTATTCTGGTGACATTTTTCCTGCTATGTATTGCTGATCTTGAGGTTTTGAAGAGGCACTAATAGCTTCAGCCATCTCCCACCATTGTGCCCTCATTGTGGCCAAAGATAGTCTCATTGTATGTCAATACCTTTTTGCCCTCAGTAATATATAGCTTTCTGTAAAAAAAAGTCACTGAAATTAGAAGCTGTTTTCCCATCAGGTCTCCTAGCCGTCATGCCTTCCCAGCTCCTTTCCAATGTTGTAATTGCTACAATGGCGGTGTGGTCCTTATCACCTAATCACCTGATACCTCAGTTTCATTCCCTACCGCTCCGGTGCCTTCTCCTTCAAGCACCTCACTTTGTTTCATCGCTTTTGCCTTTCTCCTATTCTCCCTCAGCCTCTGCTCTGAGCAATTCCTCATCTTTAGTGATTTCAATCTCCATTTCCTGTCCTCCTTTAAACTTCCCTTCCATATAAGCTCCTAACCATAATCATGACCAACCCCGTGATCTTGGCATCTCAAATCACTTCTGATACGTCCTTACTATACAGTATAATTGCACACGAGGCCCATGCTTGAGAGAAGGTCAGTCTGTGACCTGTCCTTTATTCCTTAGCACTCAAGTGATGAAGGTGGGTGGAGCTTCCCCTTTTATACCTGAAGGTCCAGGTTAGGAGTGTCTCCCACCTAGTGGTCATTGTTCTCACAGTGTACAACTTAGGTCAGATTATACATGGGTTACAATGCTGGTTGAATACATGACATCACCTCCACCCCAAAGTCTTATTGGGATCACAGGTTGAGTCTCTCTGGTGGTTTACGCTCTCTTGTAGAGCGCCTGAGTTGGGGCTCCGGTTGTTGGGCGCTGGCCTGAGTGTCTGCTGTTTGCGGTGCCTCAGGCCTATCCAGACTGCCCACAGTGATTGGGCTCTCCTCCCTTTGGTTCCGGTGTTCGGTCACCTGTGGTGGAGTGAACTCTACATCGTGTTCTTCCTCTGCTTCTTCTATGGGGTTGCTGAACCTCCTTTTTGTTTGATCCACATGTTTGCGGCAGATTTGTCCATTGGTAAGTTTAACTATCAGAATCCTATTTCCCTCTTTGGCAATCACAGTGCCTGCGAGCCATTTGGGCCCTGCAGCATAGTTGAGGACAAAAACAGGGTCATTTACATCAATACATCGCGCCCTCGCATTCCTGTCATGGTAGTCATATTGTGGCTGGCGCCTGCTCTCGACAATTTATTTCATGGTGGGGTGTATAAGGGATAGCCGGGTTTTGAGTGTCCTTTTCATTAGCAGCTCTGCGGGTGGAACCCCTGTGAGCAAGTGTGGTCGGGATCTATAGGCCAATAGGAGGCGTGATTATCGGGTTTGTAGGGAACCCCCTTGGATTCTGAGCATCCCCTGTTTGATTATCTGCACTGCTCGTTCTGCCTGGCCGTTCTGACATGGTTAATTCCATTGCCTGCCATGAAGTCCTGGAATTCAGTGCTTGTGAAGCACGGGCCATTGTCGCTGACCACTGAAAGGACCTGCGGACATGGATGCGTGACCAAGGCTTGGCGGGCCATGGCCAGGGGCTAAGGGGGGCTTCCCTGGGCACATTGCCCAGCTGGGCACACGTGTTGCACCTGCAAACACAAAGTTCCAGATCTGTGTCTATCCCTGGCCACCAAACATGTGACCTGGCAATTGCCTTCATCATGACAATGCCCGGGTGCTCATTGTGGAGTTCTCTGATGAACACCTCTCTGCCCATCTGGGGCATGACTACGCGGTTTCCCCACAGTAGGCAATCGGCCTGAATCGAGAGTTCATTCCTGCGCCTGTGAAATGGTTTAAATTCCTCAGGGCATACCCTGTACGTGGCTGCCCAGTCCCCATTCAGGACACATTTCTTGACTAGAGACAATAGTGGGTCTCTATTTGTCCAGACTTTAATCTGACGGGCTGTCATGGATGAGCCTTCGCTTCCGAAAGCTTCAACAGCCACGACCATCTCAGCAGCATGCTCGGTAGCCCCCCTCAGTGGTGGCTAGTGGGAGCCTGCTGAGTGCATCAGCACAGTTTTCGGTGCCCAGTCTGTGCCAAATTGTATAGTCATAGGTGGCTAACGTGAGTGCCCACCTCTGTATGCGGGTCGATGCATTTGCATTTATGGCCTTGTTGTCGGCCAAAAGGGACGTTAGGGGTTTGTGATCTGTCTCCAGCTCAAATTTTCTGCCAAACAGGTACTGGTGCATTTTCTTTACAGCATATACACATGCAAGCGCCTCCTTTTCTACCATCCCGTAACCCCTTTCTGCCTGGGACAGACTCCTGGAGGCATAAGCTATCGGCTGTAACTGACCCTTGACATTGACATGCTGCAACACACACCCGACACCATAGGACGACGCATCGCACATTAACACAAGTTTCTTACATGGGTCGTATAGTGTTAACAGTGTTGGAACATAACAAATTGCGTGCTCTATTAAAAGCCCTTTCCTGGCTGTCCCCCAGACCCATTCGCGACCTTTGCATAGGAGCACGTGTAGCGGCTCTAGCAGCGTGCTCAATTTGGGAAGAAAGTTACCAAAATAGTTCAGGAGCCCCAGGAACGAACGCAGCTCCATCGTGTTACGGGGTCTGGGTGCTCTCTGGATCGCTTCCGTCTTGGACGCAGTAGGGCTGATCCCGTCTGCTGCTACCCTCATCCCCAGGAATTCTACCTCTGGAGCTAGGAAGACGCACTTCGCCTTTTTCAGTTGCAGCCCTACCCGTTCCAGTCTGCGTAGCACCTCCTCCAGGTTGTGGAGGTGTTCTTCAGTATCGTAACCCGTGATGAGGATGTCGTCCTGAAAAACCACCGTCCCTGGAATCGACTTGAGGAGGCTTTCCATATTTCGTTGGAAGATCGCGGCGGCCGAGCGAATCCTGAACGGACATCTGTTGTACTCAAACAACCCCTTGTGTGTCATGATGGTGGTCAGCTTCTTCGACACACTCGCCAGCTCCTGGGTCATGTAAGCTGAGGTCAGGTCCAATTTTGAAAAAAGTTTGCCACCGGATAGCGTCACAAAGAGGTCCTCCGCTTTCGGTAGCGGGTACTGGTCTTGGAGTGACACCCGATTGATGGTGGCCTTGTAATCACCACATATCCTGACCGATCCATCCGCCTTGAGCACCGGCATGATCGGGCTCAACCAGTCACTGAATTCGACTGGCGAGATGATGCCTTCCCTCAGCAGGCGGTCCAATTCGCCTTCTATCTTTTCCCGCATCACGTACGGCACCGCTCTGGCCTTGTGGTGTACTGGCCTGGCGTCCAGGTTTATGTGAATCACTACCTTGGCCCCCATGAAAGTGCCGATGCCGGGTTGAAATAATGAGTCAAATTTGTCCAGGATCTGTGAGCATGATACTCGCTCCACAGAGGAAATTGCATTGACATCGCCCCATTTCCAGTTCATGACAGCAAGCCAACTCCTCCCCAGGAGTGCGGGACCGTCCCCTGGGACAATCCAGAGTGGCAACCTGTTCTCCGAATCTTTGTGGGTCACGACTACCATGGCGCTGCCTAGCACCGGAATGATCTGCTTTGTGTAAGTTCATAGCTGTGCGTCAATCGGCGATAATTTTGGCCTCCTGGCCTTGGACGCCCACAACTTTTCGAATTGTTTGATACCCATCAGGGACTGGCTGGCCCCCGTGTCTAGCTCCATTAATACTGGGATGCCATTGAGGAGCATTTTCATCATTATCGGTGGCGTCCTGGTGTATGAACTGTATACGTGCTCCACATGAACTCGCTGAACTTCAGCTTCCAGCGATTTCCCCCAGCGTTCACTTCTGCAATTTCTGCAGGTATTTTGCTCATCTCTGCAAACTCCGGCTGAGTGTGTGCCTCCACGCCTCCAACATGAGCTGTTGTTTGAAACAAAAGGTCCCTTGCCAGTCGATCGTCCCTGACTGCCCCTGTGACTGTCTTTGAATGCGCCATTAAAAGGTGTTGATGGCCCCATTACTGGCCGCATTGTCCCTTGCAATGGCGTGAATCGCCGTTCAGCTTGCCATTGTCTGTCGAACTCCCCCTCTGGGTTCGACTACATGGGGCATGCCCGATTGCCCTTGTCTGCCTGGAGAACTGTGTGCTGCTTTAACAATGTTGAATCTCTGTCCCAACCATTCCTTAACACAGTACCTCTCATCTGTTCTGCTAGTGGCCATGCTCGCATGGTTTAAATCCCAGTTTCTCGTCGCCATTGATACGTCCTTACTATACAGTATAAATGCACACGAGGCCCATGCTTGAGAGAAGGTCAGTCTGTGACCTGTCCTTTATTCCTTAGCACTCAAGTGATGAAGGTGGGTGGAGCTTCCCCTTTTGTACCTGAAGGTCCAGGTTAGGAGTGTCTCCCATCTAGTGGTCATTGTTCTCACAGTGTACAACTTAGGTCAGATTATACATGGGTTACAATGCTGGTTGAATTCATGAGAACTTCTCTATTTCCATTGTCTAATCACAGAAGCGGCCATCTCAGAACAGCTTTTTGTACCCCTCACCAGCCACATCCTATCCCCTTCTAACCCCATTTCTGCATCTACCCATAAACTCTGCCCCAAGTCACTTACAACAACCCTTTCAAGTTCCCAACTGCTAGCCTTTGACCCTTCATTACCATGATATTTCTGCAGCTGTTGATATGCTCAACTGCTCCCACACTTCGGGCTAGATTTTCCACTTTTGTGCTTATTGCCCAAAAATAGCCGATAATTCCGGCGTGGGCAATAAAAAAGGGTTTTTAGATCGCCAGCTCCTCGCCCATTCTCAAAGCACCTAGTCTCCATTTTTTAAAATGGGCGTTACCGCGAGCGATATGAAATGGACGGTAGCGTTAAATCTCGCTGACCTTCTGCTGTAAAGTGTCGCCGTCCTTAGCAATTGCATGACAACGCTCGATTCCCGCGATTCAGGAGGTCAAGGGTCATCATGACGTGCGCACAAGAGGAGACAGAGAGAGAGGGAGCTGAGAGGGACTGAAGGCATGTGTGGCTGTGGTTGGTGCTTGTTTGGCAGTTGTGGGAGGCAAGAGGGAAATTCACCAGCAGCAAAAAGCCTACTAAGCAACAAGAACATAATTTGCACCGAGTTTTTGTCCAACAAATAAGATATAACATGGAAGGGATGGTGGAGTTGCTGGAGCTGGTAGCCAGGAACACTGTGACAGAGAGCTCCCAGTGATCCCGGAGCGCTACACTGCACCCCAAGGTGCCGCACCCCCATTGCCAACCATACATGAGAGCCAGCAGCAACATCTTGTTTCTGGCTTGGAGCACGTTCCCACCTTGGGACCATCCTCTCCCGTATCCATCCAAGCAGCGTTTCAGCCGTCATCCCTGCCCCCCCACCCCAATGAAGTATTTCCTGAGGAGTTCCTCGGCCAGGCAGCTTGGAGTCAGGAGGGGAAGGGGATGGGGTAGAGGTGGGGAGGAGAAACGGTAGGGGGGGGGGGGCGCGGGAGCGGTGGGGGGGAGGGTTGGTTTTTACAGAAATACTGATGATTTCAGACAAATGTTCGGTTTAAAAGTTTTTTATTTAACAAAACCTTGTTGCACATTGGCTCAGATAGCTGCACCATTACATACTGGTGATTCCTTATCAAAGTGTATAATCACACTTAACTTCAATCAACTTAAACTTTAACTGTCACCAAGGTGATGCTCACCATTGAGTATCACCTGCACATCCAGTATTGTGTCAGCCTTGTAAATAACACCAACGTTCTTTCAGGCAAAGCGATCATTGATGAGCTCCTGACGTAAGGCTCTTGCAGCTATCATGCCACCACGGGCCCTTTCATGCTGTCTACAGGGGGCGGGGGCATGGATTCAGCATCAGCCTGATTGTCTGGGCCGATGTCAGCATCCGCCTCCTCGTTCTCCTCTTTCTCTCTCTGGTGAAGTGGACTATCAGACTCATCAGGCAATTCTTGATAGCCAAGTTGTGCAGCATGGAGCACACCACCATAAATTGAGCTACCTGCTCAGGGTGGTATTGGAGGTCGCCTCCTGAGTGGTCTAGGCATCTAAAGTGCTGCTTCAGCACTCCAATGGTTTTCTCCATGATATTGCGAGTGGCTCTGTGGCTTTCGTTGTATCGCCTCTTGGCTTCGGTGGGTGTCACGCAGGGGGGTCATCAGCCAGGTGGCGAGGCTATATCCTT
Source organism: Pristiophorus japonicus (assembly GCF_044704955.1). Lineage (NCBI taxonomy): Eukaryota > Metazoa > Chordata > Chondrichthyes > Pristiophoridae > Pristiophorus > Pristiophorus japonicus. The sequence goes on along the minus strand of NC_091978.1, from coordinate 86,351,973 downwards.
TGTCACCAAGCATCCAGCATTGACCTTGTGGCTGATTGTTAAACAAGTCAGATACAGTGCTCTCACGCAGGATGTGAGCATCATGGATGCTGCCCAGAAATTGAGCATTCACTACCAGTATAATTTGCTGGTGATCGACAACAAGTTGGACATTAAGGGAGTGGAATCCCTTGTGGTTCCTGAAGACCTCAGCATCCTGAAAAGGTGCCCGCATTGCAATGTGCGTACCGTCTATTGCTCCCTGCACCTTGGGGAAGTTTACAATTCTGGAGAATCCAAGAGCCCTCTCACTCTGTGCCTCCCTGATCATAGGGAAGCTGATCAAGTCCCTCCTGCATGCGTACAGGGCTTCAGTGACCTGTCTAATACAGCAATGTTTGGCATGCTGAGAAAGTCCGCAAATGTCGTCAGCTGTGGCCTGAAAAGAACCCGAGACGTAGAACGACAGTGCCGCGGTGACTTTGACCTCAACGGACAGTGCAGTACTGATGGTGCTGGCAGGCTGCAGATCTCCCCTTATCAGCTGGCATACCTCAGTGATAACCTCTTTGTGGAAGCGCAGTCTCCGAAGGCAGGTGGTGTTGGGCAAGTTGAAGTAAGACTGCTTCTCCCTGTACTTGCGGGAGGTGTAACATCTGGTCCTCCTCATCAGTCTGGCACGTCTTACATTGGGCACATAAAGCTGTGGAGCATACCTTCGGCAATCTCGAGTCTGCTGCATGTAATTGGTCATCAAGAGAGGGTGAGAAAGGACAGGCCCCATTGCAGTAGCTCTCTGTTTTCCACCGATTGGTCACAAACAATGAATGTCCCGACGAAGACACCTATTCAATTCCAATCGCTCACAGTATGGTCAAGATGTTTGTATAGCTGTTCACATCAACTCTAACGACCTCCAGAGTACATCCGAACTCCCCCGAGGTTGAAGCACAGCAGCCTTTTAAAGAATGCGACAGGTGATGTAGAACATGGCATCCATAACGCTGTGATTAGTTCCGGTTAGTTCCACTTTTCCTGGGCGGTTTTTTGGGCGAGCGTTATTGTGGGCGATATGTGTGCAAGGTGGTGAAAGTGACGCTGGGCGATCTCATGGCCGCTAGTTTCGGTAAATATGCTCTTTACGACAAAAAAAGTGGGCGGGCGGTATTATTGAATCTTGGCATTAAATCCGTGTGGAAATTAACGCTGGGCGATATTATGGCATTGATTTTGCCCACTCTGATGATTCCGCCCCAAAAAAGTGAGCGGATGGTATTTTTTCCCGCCGTTAAGCACATGGGGAAAGTAACGCTCGGCAATAAGTTTCCTAAAAATGCCTGTCAGTTTCCATTTTGTGGCTAACTGGGCGATATCTGGACGTTATACGTCATTTCAGTGGTAAAATGGGCGTTAAGTGGGCGTTAAGCATGCAAAAAAAGTGGAGGTTCTAGCCTTTCATCTTTGATGTCTTTGTCCCCGGTAAAACCCTTACTCTCCTATCCTTCTCATTCCCCTGCTATAGCCCTCATCTTTGCTCCTTCATGTCCAAGGGTCGCAAACTTAATTGTATCTAGTGCATAACTGGTTTAGCCATGCATCACCAGATCTAGCTGGACCACATCAAGCACTTCTTTCGGTACTCCAGGATCAATCTGGAGAGCAAAGATAACCCCTGGCTTTTTTTAATCAACTACCAACCATCTCCATAGGCTCCTTTCTCCTGCCCGCTCAACCCTCCTACTTCCCTTTGAAACATTGCCCACCTCCTCTCCTGCCTCAGTCCATCTGCTGCTGAAAGCCTCATCTATGCCTTTATTACACTCAACCATTAGAACGCTGTCCTAGCCATGTTTCCATCCTCCACCCTCTATAAACTTCAGCTTATCCAAAACTCCGCTGCCCATATTTTATCACACACAAAGTACCTCGCACCCATCAGTCCTGTGCTCATTAACTTATATTGACTCCCATTTTCCAAAACATTTCAAATTTATAATTATCATCTTCGTGTTTAAATCCCTTCATGGTCTTGCCCCCCTTTACGTTCTCTGTGTTCCTCCAACTCTGGCCTTTGTGCATCTTCCATTCCCTTTACCCCTTCCCATTCTTAACCGTGCTTTCAGTTGTGAATGCCAGCACTTGCTGGCAAGGAGAGAAGACAAATAGAAAAAAGTGGTTTAGAAAGGTCATTCCAGAGCGCAAGAACATGATCCTTCATTCTAGTTGCTTCCAGATCATCACCTTTCTCTTCTTCATAACAGAGATTGAGAGGAATTCCCATAACAAAATCCATTTCCTCACTAAAGAATTTTAATTTGTCAGGTACTCACTTTAAATGTCAGAAGAGCTCTTCAGTGAATTTGCAGAGCCTCCAAAAAATCACAGCTAGGAAAGTTCTACAAAGATGCAATATGTTCTCCAACAATGGCTTCCATCCTGCAGTATCAGTTAGCCATCATTTGTACCAGCTTGGTATAAATATAGAAATGCCAAAACACAGTGCCATGTACTTGATTTTGCCACCCAACCACTGCTCTCCCCGCATTGACGGGACCTGTACCATCAAAACAACTTTCAAAGCAGTCTCCAGCCCAGGGCTGTGTGGTGATTTAACTCCCGTGGGGTACAGCCCATGCTTTCTCCAGTTTCATTGCTGCACCCATCTGAATTCATAGATTTATAAGTCATGTGGTGTGATACCTCTTACAGTAAGCATTGCCCAAGTCTCCACTGTACCTTCCTGTGTTGCTGCCCTCCCTCCATAATGGCATACAAAAGCATGCCCATAGGGAATGCTATAACCTGCTCCTGAGAAGCCCTGGTAGGGGTGCAGGGCCTGAAAAACTGCTGGTGGACTGACCCTGTGAGAAATAATCAGTAGCAAGTGCAGGTATCTGAAGATAGAATGGCAAAAAATAGTGAAAAACAGCTTTCCAACTGTAGAACTCACAATTCATTCTCCAGTCTCTTCAGTTTCACGAACTCCTCACTTCTGCCTGGACCAGCTGATCTAGGCAGCTGCTGTACCTTATAAATCCCAACTGGATTGTGCTACGCATAAATATGAAATGTGGTGAATCTGGTACTATAGATAATCAACTGATGAATTGTACTTTTTAATTTCCTAAGGATGCAATTTCTTCAATTTTAGAACCTTTTTCTGCAAAACTAGAAATTGGGGCAATATCAAAAAATATTTACATTTTAATAGTGTTTGAAAATCAGCCCTAGATTTTAAATTAAAGATGATAGTCTAAATCCATTGAAACTGTAATTTATTTGACAGAAATCATAGGCATCTAATTGACAAATCATACATGTGACATTAGTTGCAGCATGGTATTTGTGTGAGTTTATTTTACCTTAAATTGATTGCAGCATTTTTTCAATATATCCACAGAATGCATTATGTCACCATTAAATACGCATGAAGTAACCAAAAGTATAAGGAATTTGAAGAATTACAAGATTACAGTTACAGAGTCATGTCCTATTTTATGTAAATCATATTTGCAATTTAAATGAATAATTTTTTTTAGTCCATTTGATGCATTGTTTCTTCAAACCAGCTCACAAATGACAAGCTGTTCGCCAGGCTGTCAGCTGTAGCTCAGTGGGTAGCGTTCTCGCCTCTGAGTCAGAAAGTTTGGGGCCCGAGATTGGTGAAGGCCAAGGCCCGCCCAAGTGCTGCCCAAAGGACCGCCAATGGCTGGCGAGAGACCGGGCGATACTTTGCCTGGAAGATTCCTCCAAAAGAGGTGGCAGAACCACCCGGCCGCCAAATAACAGCTTACGTCGTCAATCTGGGCGGCAGCGGGCAGGAGCTCTCAATCTCGGCGGCAAATGCAATTGCCGCCCAAGTGTCGCCAACGATGGAGTCAGGTCCGGGGAGGATGGAAGACCTGAAAATGAAAATCATCACCAAAAAAAAAACCTCCAAAAGATCTTCAGGGGAGCCCATATAGGTAAGACGCAGTAAAAAAAAAATTAACAAAAGTTCACTAACCTTTTTTTGCAGGTCTTCGTACTTAGCGTCAGAGTTAGACCTGCCTCCATGCAGCGGTCCTTCCCCCTGCTGCTGCCGAGTCCCACCCGCACCAAACTGGCAGCAAGGCGGGCGGCAGGACACTTGCGCTACTTGGCCGCCAGAGGCCGTCAGTGGGTGGTTCCCGGCGGTACTCCCCTCCCGCCGGCTACAGCCTGAGTGGAAACTGACACAGAGGGGAGACCAGTGGCAAAACTCGGCGGCAGTGGGCGGTAAGGCCACCAATTTCGGGACCGTGGGCTCAAGTCCCACTTCAAGGACTTGAGCACAAAAACATCCAGTTTTTGTGCTGACACTCCAGTGCAGCACTGAGGGAGTTAAACCGAGATCCTGCCTGCTATCTCAAATGGATGTAAAAGATGCCTTGGCACTATTTCGAAGAAGAGCAGGGGTGTCCAAGCCAATATTTATCCCTCAATCAACATAACAAAAATAGATTATCTGGTCATTATCACATTGCTGTTTGTGGGAGTTTGCTTGTGCGCAAATTGGCTGCCATGTTTCCTACATTACAACAGTGCCTGCACTCCAAAAAGTACGTCATTGGCTGTAAAGCGCTTTAGAAACATAGAAACATAGAAAATAGGTGCAGGAGTAGGCCATTCAACCCTTCGAGCCTGCACCACCATTCAGTAAGATCATGGCTAATCATTCACCTCAGTACCCTTTCCTGCTTTCTCTCCATACCCCTTGATCCCTTTAGCCGTAAGGGCCATATCTAACTCTCTCTTGAATATATCCAATGAACTGGCATCAACAACTCTCTGCGGTAGGGAATTCCACAGGTTAACAACACTCTGAGTGAAGAAGTTTCTCCTCATCTCAGTACTAAATGGCTTACCCCTTATCCTTAGACTGTGTCCCCTGGTTCTGGACTTCCCCAACATCGGGAACATTCTTCCAGCATCTAACCTGTCCAGTCCCGTCAGAATTTTATATGTTTCTATGAGATCCCCTCTCATCCTTCTAAACTCCAGTGAATATAGGCCCAGTCGATCCAGTCTCTCCTCATATGTCAGACCTGCCATCCCAGGAATCAGTCTGGTGAACCTTCGCTGCACTCCCTCAATAGCAAGAACGTCCTTCCTCAGATTAGGAGACCAAAACTGAACACAATATTCCAGGTGAAGCCCCACCAAGGCCCTGTACAACTGTAGTAAGATCTCCCTCCTCCCATACTCAAATCCCCTAGTTATGAAGGCCAACATACCATTTATCTTCTTCACCGCCTGCTGTACCTGCATGCCAACTTTCAATGACTGATGTACTATGACACCCAGGTCTCGTTGCACATCCCCTTTTCCTAAACTGCCGCCATTCAGATAATAGTCTGCCTTTGTGTTTTTGCCACCAAAATGGATAACCTCACATTTATCCACATTATTCTGCATCTGCCATGCATTTGCCCACTCACCTAACCTGTCCAAGTCACCCTGCAGCCTCTTAGCATCCTCCTCACAGCTCACACCGCCACCCAGCTTAGTGTCATCCGCAAACTTGGAGATGTTACACTCAATTCCTTCAGCTAAATCATTAATGTATATTGCAAATAGCTAGGGTCCCAGCATTGAGCCCTGCGGCACCTTCTAGTCACTGTCTGCCATTCTGAAAAGGACCCATTTATCCCGACTCTCTGCTTCCTGTCTGCCAACCAGTTCTCTATCCACATCAATACATTACCCCCAATACCATGTGCTTTAATTTTGCACACCAATCTCTTGTGTTGGACCTTGTCAAAAGCCTTTTGAAAGTCCAAATACACCACATCCACTGGTTCTCCCTTGTCCACTCTACTAGTTACATCCTCAAAAAATTCTAGATTTGTCAAGCATGTTTTCCCTTTCATAAATCCATGCTGACTTGGACGAATCCTGTCACTGCTTTCCAAATGCGCTGCTATTTCATCTTTAATAATTGATTCCAACATTTTCCCCATTACTGATGTCAGACTAACATAATTCCCCGTTTTCTCTCTCCCTCCTTTTTTAAAAAGTGGGGTTAAATTAGCTACCCTCCACTCCATAGGAACTGATCTAGAGTCAATAGACTGTTGGAAAATGATCACCAATGCATCCATTATTTCTAGGGCCACGTCCTTAAGTACTCTGGGATGCAGACAATCAGACCCCGGGGATTTATCGGCCTTCAATCCCATCAATTTGCTTGACACAATTTCACGTCTAATAAGGATTTCATTCAGTTTCTCCTTCTCACTAGACCTCGGTCCTCTAGTATTTCTGGAAGTTATTTGTGTCTTCCTTCGTGAAGACAGAACCAAAGTATTTGTTCAACTGGTCTGTCATTTCTTTGTTCCCCATTATAAATTCACCTGAATCTGATTGCAAGGGACCTTCACTAATCATCACTAACTTTTTTCTCTTCACATATCTATAGAAGCTTTTGCAGTCAGTTTTTATGTTCCCAGCAAGCTTCCTCTCATACTCTATTTTCCCCTGTTAATTAAACCCTTTGTCCTCCTCTGCTGAAATATAAAATTCTCCCAGTACTCAGGTTTGCTGCTTTTTCTGGCCAATTTATATGCCTCTTCCTTGGATCTAATACTATCCTTTATTTCCTTTGTTAGCCACAGTTGAGCCACCTTTCCCTTTGTATTTTTACTCCAGACAGGGATGTACAATTGTTGAAGTTCATCCATGTGATCTTTAAATGTTTGCCATTGCCTATCCGCCATCAACCCTTTAAGCATCTCATACGATCGAAGTTACCTTTCCTTAAGTTCAGGACCCTAGTCTCTGAATTAACTGTGTCACTCTCTGATACGTCCTTGCTATACAGTACAAATGCACACGAGGCCCATGCTTGAGAGAAGGTCAGTCTGTGACCTGTCCTTTATTCCTTAGCACTCAAGTGATGGAAGTGGGTGGAGCTTCCCCTTTTATATCTGAAGGTCCAGGTTAGGAGTGTCTCCCACAAGTTCACCACCTTGTGATCATTGTTCTCACAGTGTACAACTTAGGTCAGATTATACATGGGTAACAATGCTGGTTGAATACATGACACTCTGCATCTTAATAAAGAATTCTACCATATTATGGTCACTCTTCCCCAAGGGGCCTCGCACAACAAGATTGATAATTAGTCCTTTCTCATTACATATCACCCAGTCTAGGATGGCCAGCCCTCTAGTTGGTTCCTCGACATATTGGTCTAGAAAACCATCCCTAATACACACCAAGAAATCCTCCTGCACCGTATTGCTACCAGTTTGGTTAGCCCAATCTATATGTGAATTAAAGTCGCCCATGATAACTGCTGTACCTTTATTGCACGCATCCCTAATTTCTTGTTTGATGCTGTCCCCAACCTTACGACTACTGTTTGGTGGTCTGTACACAACTCCCACTAGCGTTTTCTGCCCTTTGGTATTCCGCAGCTCCACCCATACAGATTCCACATCCACCAAGCTAATGTCCTTCCTTACTATTGCGCTAATTTCCTCTTTAACCAACAACGCTACCCAACTTCCTTTTCCTTTCTGTCTATCCTTCCTGAATGTTGAATACCCCTGGATGTTGAGTTCCCAGCCTTGGTCACCCTGGAGCCATTTCTACGTGATGCCAATGATATCATATTCATTAATTGCTGCCTGTGCAATTAATTCATCCCCCTTATTACGAATACTCTTCACATTGAGGCACAATGACTTCAGGCTTGTCTTTTTAACACACTTTGCCCCTTTACAATTTTGCTGTAATGTGGCCCTTTTTGATTTTTGCCTTGGATTTCTCTGCCCTCCACTTTTACTTTGCTTCTTTCTATCTTTTGCTTCTGCCCCCATTCTACTTCCCTCTGTCTCCCTGCATAAATTCCCATCCCCCTGCCATATTAGTTTAACCCCTCCCAACAGCACTAGCCAATACTCCCCCTAGGACATTGGTTCCAGTCCTGCTCAGGTGCAGATCATCCGGTTTGTACTGGTCCCACCTCCCCGAGAACCGGTTCCAATGTCCCGAGAATTTGAATCCCTCCCTTCTGCATCACTCTTCAAGCCACGTATTTATCTGAGCTATCCTGCGATTCCTGCTCTGACTAGCACGTAGCACTGGTAGCAATCCTGAGATTACTACCTTTTGAGGTTCTACTTTTAAATTTAACTCCTAGCTCCCTAAATTCAGCTTGTAGGACCTCAGCCCATTTTTTACCTATATCGTTGGTATCTATATGCACCACGACAACTGGCTGTTCACCCTCCCCCTCCAAAATGTCCTGCAGCCGCTCCGATACATCCGTGACCCTTGCACCAGGGAGGCAACATACCATCCTGGAGTCTCGATTGCGGCCGCAGAAATGTCTATCTATTCCCCTTACAATAGAATCCCCTACCACTATAGCTCTCCCACTCTTTTTCCTGCCCTTCTGTGCAGCAGAGCCACACACGGTGCCATGAACTTGGCTGCTGCTGCCCTCCCCTGATGAGTCATCCCCCCCAACAGTACGCAAAAAGGTGTATCTGTTTTGGAGAGGGATGACCGCAATGGACCCCTGCACTACCTTCCTTCTACTGCTCTTCCTGTTGGTCACCCATCCCTATCTCTCTGTGTAACCTTTACCTGCGGTATGACCAACTGACCAACTCACTAAACGTGCTATTCACTGCATTCTCAGCATCACAGATGCTCCAGAGTGAATCCACCCGCAGCTCCAGTGCCGCAATGCGGTCTGTCAGGAGCTGCAGCAGGATACACTTCCCACACATGTAGCCATCAGGGACACTGGAAGCGTCCCTGAGCTCCCACATAGCACAGAAGGAGCATGACACATGTCCGAGCTCTCCTGCCATGACTTAACCCCGACATTAACTTAATTTGGCAACAACAATGATAAAAGTTACCTATTGATAAAGAAAAGAAAAACTACTCACCAATCACCAGCCAATCATTTACCCCCTTGGCTGTGATGTCACCCTTCGATTTCTTTCCACTTCTTTTTTGCCTTCTGCCGCTGCACCAGCATCAGCTGGCCTCCTCCGACGCCCTGCTGGCTGCGCGACGACACTGGGCCTTTTGTAAGCCTCTCCGACGTCCCGCTCCGCCTCCTCAAACTCCCCGCTGGCTGCTCGACAACGCTGGGCTTTGAGACGTCCGATAGTCTTGAAAGGCGCTATCTAAATGCAAGTATTTTTCTTTTAGGCTACCTCAATTGGGACAAGTGGGGTTAGGCTAACATTATAGTCCCTTGGGTATAGATTGCTCTCAAGGATACGTTGTACCTTGGGTATAGATTGCCGTCCAGGGTGAAAGTCCTTTGGATATAAATTGCTCTCAAAGGATAAATGATCCCTTGGGTATAGATTTGAAATAAATGCTGTGGATAGTAATGGTTCTTCACTGAGGCATGCTGGGATACTTGACCACAGGTATCTTTAGAGAGAGCTAGCTTATTTAGAAGCTTGGAAAAAGAAAGTTTTATTTAGAAGCTTGGGAAAATTACTCATTGTTATGTGCAGAACAAGAAGACAGGGAGACTGAAGGCCAAAATAGGGAGTGACACAGTTAATTCAGAGACTAGGGTCCTGAACTTGGGGAACGGTAACTTCAATGGTATGAGACGTGAATTGGCTAGAATAGACTGGCGAGTGATACTTAAAGGGTTGACGGTGGATAGACAATGGCAAACATTTAAAGATCACATGGATGAACTTCAACAATTGTACATCCCTGTCTGGAGTAAAAATAAAACGGGGAAGGTGGCTCAACCATGGCTAACAAGGGAAACAATAGTGTTAAATCCAAGGAAGAGGCATATAAATTGGCCAGAAAAAGCAGCAAACCTGAGTACTGGGAGAATGTTATAATACAGCAGAGGAGGACAAAGGGTTTAATTAAAGGGGGAAAATAGAGTACGAGAGGAAGCTTGCTGGGAACATAAAAACTGACTGCAAAAGCTTCTATAGATATGTGAAGAAAAAAAGATTAGTGAAAACAAACGTAGGTCCCTTGCAGTCAGATTCAGGTGAATTTATAATGGGGAACAAAGAAATGGCGGACCAGTTAAACGAATACTTTGGTTCTGTTTTCACGAAGGAAGACACAAATAACCTTCCGGAAATACTAGGGGACCGAGGGTCTAGTGAGAAGGAGGAACTGAAGGAAATCCTTATAAAGCGGGAAATTGTGTTAGGGAAATTGATGGGATTGAAGACCGATAAATCCCCGGGACTTGATAGTCTGCATCTCAGAGTACTTAAGGAAGTGGCCATAGAAATAGTGGATGCATTGGTGATCATTTTCCAACAGTCTATCGACTCTGGATCAATTCCTATGGACTGGAGGGTAGCTAATGTAACACCACTGTTTAAAAAAGGATGGAGAGAGAAAACGGGTGATTATAGCCTGACATCAGTAGTGGGGAAAATGTTGGAATCAATTATTAAAGATGAAATAGCATCGCATTTGGAAAGCAATGACAGGATTGGTCCAAGTCAGCATGGATTTATGAAAGGGAAATCATGCTTGACAAATCGTCTAGAAGTTTTTGAGGATGTAACTAGTAGAGTGGACAAGGAAGAACCAGTGGATGTGGTGTATTTGGACTTTCAAAGGGCTTTTGACAAGGTCCCACACAAGAGATTGGTGTGCAAAATCAAAGCACATGGTACTGGGGGTAATGTACTGACGTGGATTGAGAACTGGTTGGCAGACAGGAAGCAGAGAGTCGGGATAAACGGGTACTCTTCAGAATGGCAGGCAGTGACTAGTGGAGTGCCGCAGGGCTCAGTGCTGGGACCCCAGCTCCTTACAATATACATTAATGATTTAGTTGAAGGAATTGAGTGTAATATCTCCAAGTTTGCTGATGACATTAAACTGGGTGACGTGAGCTGTGAGGAGGACGCTAAAAAGCTGCAGGATAACTTGGACAGGTTAGGTGAGTGGGCAAATGCATGACAGATGCAGTATAATGTGGATAAATGTGAGGTTATCCACTTTGAGGGCAAAAACACGAAGGCAGAATATTATCTGAATGGCGGCAGATTAGGACAGGGGGAGGTGCAACGAGACCTGGGAATAATGGTTCATCAGTCATTGAAAGTTGGCATGCAGGCACAGCAGGCGGTGAAGAAGGCAAATGGTATGTTGGCCTTCATAGCTCGGGGATTTGAGTATAGGAGCAGGGAGATCTTACTGTAGTTGTACAGGGCCTTGGTGAGGCCTCACCTGGAATATTGTGTTCAGTTTTGGTCTCCTAATCTGAGGAAGGACGTTCTTGCTATTGAGGGAGTGCAGCGAAGGTTCACCAGACTGATTCCCGGGATGGCGGGACTGACATATGAGGAGAGACTGGATCAACTGGGCCTTTATACACTGGAGTTTAGAAGGATGAGAGGGGATCTCATAGAAACATATAAGATTCTGACAGGACTGGACAGGTTAGATGGGGGAAGAATGTTCCCGATGATGGGGAAGTCCAGAACCAGGGACACAGTGTTAGGATAAGGGGCAGGCCATTTAGGACTGAGATGAGGAGAAATTTCTTCACTCAGAGAGTGGTTAACCTGCGGAATTCCCTGCTGCAGAGTTGTTGATGCCAGTTCATTGGATATATTCAAGAGGGAGTTCAATATGGCCCTTACGGCTAAAGGGATCAAGAGGTATGGAGAGAAAGCAGGAAAGGGGTACTGAGGGAATGATCAGCCATGATCTTATTGAATGGTGGTGCAGGCTCGAAGGGCCGAATGGCCTACTCCTGCACCTATTTTCTATGTTTCTATGCAGCACAATTCTAAAACTTTCTGTTATCATTAAGAATTTAAGATCAGAATTTCAGCTCTGCTGAAGCAGTAAAAAATTTGCTAGTTGCCGTGCTGAGTGTAAACAAATTATGCATTGTTAAATTTTTAAGCTTCAGGACTTAAGTTGAGTATGCATTTACCATACTCATTTGTCTTACTCATTTATAAAATCCACTTTAGGACTTTTGGAGCGAGAGCCTCAAATTCTGTTTTATGCTGCAGAATTGCTTGTATCCATAGAGATTAGAGTAACATTTTCAAATCTTATGCCTTTTTATTCACAGTATGGACACAAGATAGAGTAGTGCTCAGCCTCTCAGTTCCAATTTTAATAAGTGTCTTTTTTCAGCCACAGCTTTTCTGTATAAGGTAGATGCCCACCCCCAGACCAAGTGGACACTATATTTATTCTGCAAAGAATCATTCAACACCTGCCCCTTTCACTCTGAGAGCTGTAAAACAGATGGACTTGCATGACAGAATGCTGAAGGGAGGGTGGTCAGGGGTTGTGGGAGCCATAGTGCAGTTGATCTAAAATTCCCAAGCAGTTTATCAGTATTCCTGTCTCTGCTGTAAATCCATTCATTCTGGATATTGACTGTCGAAGAAAGAGTTCCTGCTTAAGTTATACCAAACCAAGTTGTGTTTAACAAGGGACATAGAATTGTGCCGGTACTCCATAACTGTTGTGCATCTGTAAAGCATGCACTCCCATGTTCCGCCACCAGGGAGCTGATCCCCTGAAGTCCCAAGGGATCCCAGCATCCCTTGGGAGCACTGTATAGAAGCTGGCCCCTAAGGCCTGTTCCTCACAGTGGAGTGTCTTATTAAAGACTGAGGTCACTGTTACTTTAACCTCCCTGTGTGCAGCCTCATCTCTGTTAGGAACACAATAACTCGCGACGAGTATACGAATCCAACGCAAAGATGCAGCAAACTGTGGGCATCCTGGAGAAGTTCTCGGAGGGTGAGGACTGGGAAGCCTATGTCAAATGGCTGGACCAGTACTTTGTAGCCAACGAGCTGGACGGAGAAGGAAGCGCTGCAAAAAGGGGAGCGGTCCTCCTCACGGTCTGCGGGGCACCGACCTACAGCCTCATGGAGAATCTTCTGCCTCCGGTGAAACCCACAGATAAGTCATATGAGGAGCTGTGTACACTGGTTCGGGAGCATCTTAACCCGAGGGAGAGCGTGCTGATGGCGAGGTATCGGTTCTACACGTGCCAGCGATCTGAAGGTCAGGAAGTGGCGAGCTACGTCGCCGAGCTAAGGCGACTTGCAGGACAATGTGAGTTTGATGGCTACCTGGAGCAAATGCTCAGAGACTTTTTTATACTGGGCATTGGCCTTGAGACCATTCTACCAAAACTTTTGACTGTAGAGACACCGACCCTCAGTAAGGCCATTGCGATATCACAGACGTTTATGTCCACCAGTGATAACAACAAACAAATCTCTCAGCACACAAGTGCTAGCAATGTTCATAAATTAACTGGGACTGTGTTTGCAAGCAGAAATATACAGGGCAGAACCCAAGTCTGCAACTGCCAGCAGGCCTCAGGTGACCCAGATGACTCAGAGTCCCCAACAAAGGATGAATGCAAGGCAATTCACACCTTGTTGGCGTTGTGGAGGCTTCCATTCAGCCTATTCATGCCGCTTCAAAGGGTATGTTTGCAAGAGCTGTAGAACAATGGGGCATCTCCAACGAGCTTGCAAATGAGCTGCAAACTCTGCAAAACCTGCTAAAAACCACATGGCAGAGGAAGATCGGTCCATGGTGGATCAAAGCAATTTTGAGCCTCAGAGGGAGGAGGCAGATGTTGAAGTACACAAGGTGCACACATTTTCGATGAAATGTCCACCTATAATGCTAAACGTAAAATTGATTGGCTTATCCGTAGCCATGGAACTGGACACTGGTGCTAGCCAATCCATCATGAGTAAAAAGATGTTTGAGAGACTGTGGTGCAACAAGTCATTCAGACCAGCCCTGAGCCCCATCCACACGAAAATGAGAATGTACACCAAAGAGCTTATCACTGTCCTGGCCAGCGTCATGGTCAAGGTCACCTTTAAGAGCACGGTGCACGAACTGCCACTCTGGATTGTCCCGGGCGATGGCCCCACACTGCTTGGAAGGAGCTGGCTGGGCAAAATCCGCTGGAACTGGGATGACATCCGAACGCTATCACATGTCGATGAGGCCTCATGTACCCAGGTTCTTAACAAATTTCCTTCCCTTTTTGAGCCAGGCATTGGAAACTTTTCCGGGCAAAGGTGCGGATCCACTTGGTCCCAGAGGCATGACCCATTCACCACAAAGCGCGCGCGGTACCTCACATGATGAGGGAGAGAGTGGAAATCGAGCTGGACAGGCTGCAACCCGAGGGCATCATCTCCCCAGTGAAATTCAGCGAGTGGGCCAGCCCGATTGTTCCAGTACTCAAAAGTGATGGCACGGTCAGGATTTGCGGCGATTATAAAGTAACTATTAATCGTTACTCGCTACAGGACCAATACCCGCTACCTAAGGCAGACGACCTATTTGCGACGCTGGCAGGAGGCAAGACGTTCACCAAGCTCGACCTAACTTCAGCTTACATGACGCAGGAGCTGGAGGAATCTTCGAAGGGCCTCACCTGCATCAACACACACAAGGGACTGTTCATCTACAACAGATGCCCGTTTGGAATTTGGTCGGCTGCAGTGATCTTCCAGAGAAACATGGAGAGCCGACTCAAGTCGGTACCACTCACGGTGGTCTTTCAGGACGACATATTGGTCACGGGTCGGGACACTGCCGAGCACCTACAAAACCTGGAGGAGGTCCTCCAGCGACTGGATCGCGTAGGGCTGCGGCTGAAGAGGTCGAAATGTGTCTTCCTTGCAACGGAAGTGGAGTTTTTGGGGAGAAAAATCGCGGCAGACGGCATTCGGCCCACAGACGCCAAGACAGAGGCTATCAGGAACGTGCCCAGGCCACAGAACGTCACGGAGCTGCGGTCGTTCCTGGGACCCCTCAACTATTTTGGTAACTTCCCACCGGGGTTAAGCACCCTTTTAGAGCCCCTATTCGTAAAGGTGAGAACTGGGTATGGGGAAAAAACCAAGTAATTGCTTTTGAGAAAGCCAGAAACATTTTATGCTCCAACAAGCTGCTTCCATTGTATAACCCGTGTAAAAGATTTGTGCTAGCCTGTGACGCATCGTCGTATGGAGTCGGGTGTGTATTACAACAAGCTAACATTGCGGGGAAGTTGCAACCTGTCGCCTATGCCTCCAGGAGCTTGTCTGAGGCCGAGAGGACCTACAGCATGATTGAGAAAGAGGCATTAGCATGTGTGTTCAGGGTAAAGAAAATGCATCAGTACCTGTTTTGCCTCAAATTTGAGCTGGAAACCGATCACAAGCCTCTCACATCCCTGTTCGCTGAAAACAAGGGGATAAATACTAATGCCTCAGCCCGCATACAAAGGTGGGCACTCACGCTATCAGCGTATAACTATAATATCTGCCACAGACCGGGCACCGAGAACTGTGCAGATGTTCTCAGTCGGCTACCATTGCCCATCACGGGGGTGGAAATGGCGCAGCCTGCAAACTTGTTGATGGTGGCGCAGCCCGCAGACTTGTTGATGGTCATGGAAGCATTTGAAAGTGATAAATCACCTGTCACGGCCCGCCAGATTAGTACTTGGACCAGCCAAGATCCTTTACTGTCCCTAGTAAAAAACTGTACTGCATGGGAGCTGGGCCAGCATCCCCGTTGAAATGCAAGAGCCAATCAAGCCGTTCCAGCTGCGAAAGGATGAGCTGTCCATTCAGGCAGACTGCCTGTTGTGGGGTAACTGCGTAGTGCTACCAAAAAAGGGCAGGGAGACGTTCATCTCAGATCTCCACAGCACACACTCGGGTATAGTAATGATGAAAGCGATAGCCAGATCCCACATGTGGTGGCCCGGTATCGACTCTGACTTAGAGTCCTGTGTACGGCAATACAGCGTATGTGCTCAGTTGAGCAACGTGCCCAGAGAGATACCACTAAGTTTGTGGTCCTGGCCCTCCAGACCATGGTCGAGGATCCATGTCGACTATGCGGGCCTGTTTCTCGGTAAAATGTTCCTGGTGGTGGTGAATGCTTTTTCAAAATGGATTGAATGTGAAATAATGTCGGGAAGCACTGCCACCACCACCATTGAAAGCCTGAGGGCCATGTTTGCTCCCCACGGCCTGCCTGACATACTGGTCAGTGACAACGGGCCATGTTTCACCAGTGCCGAATTTAAAGAATTCATGACCCGCAATGGGATCAAACATGCCACCTCGGCCTCGTTTAAACCAGCCTCCAATGGGCAGGCAGAGCGGGCAGTACAAACAATCAAACAGAGCCTTAAACGTGTCACAGAAGGCTCACTCCAAACCCGCCTGGCACGAGTACTGCTCAGCTACCGTACGAGAGCCCACTCGCTCACAGGGGTGCCTCCGGCTGATCTACTCATGAAAAGGACACTTAAAACCAGACTCTCACTGGTTCACCCCAACATGCATGATCAGGTAGAGAGCAGGCAGCAGCAACAAAATGTAAACGAAGATTGCGCCACTGTATCACGGGAAATTGATCTGAATGACCCTGTGTATGTGCTAAACTATGGACGTGGTCCCAAGTGGATCACGGGCACGGTGATAGCTAAAGAAGGGAATAGGGAGTTTGTAGTCAAACTAGACAATGGACAAATTTGCAGAAAGCACCTGGACCAAGCAAGGCTGCGGTTCACAGACTGCCCTGAACAACCCACAGCAGACACCACCTTTTTCGAGCCCACAACACACACGCAAAGGATCAACGACACCACGCCGGATCAGGAAATCGAACCCATCACGCCCAACAGCCCAGCAAGGCCAGGCTCACCGAGCAGCCCTGCAGGGCAAACAACACGCCAGCCCACACACCAGCCAACACACCAGAACAGACATTTGTACCGAGGCGGTCCACCAGGGAATGAAAGGCTCCCGACTGCCTCTCCTTGTAAATAGTTTTCACTTTGACTTTGCTGGGGGAGTGATGTTGTGTATCTGTAAAGCATGCACTCCAATATTCCGCCACCAGGGAGCTCATCCCCTGAAGTCCAAAGGGATCCCAGTATCCCTTGGGAGAACTGTATATAAGCCGGCCTCTAAGGCCTGTTCCTCACTCTGGAGTGTCTTATTAAAGACTGAGGTCACTGTTACTTTAATCTCCCTGTGTGCAGTCTCATCTGTGTTGGGAACACAATAATAACTGTCTCTCAGAAAGAAAGACTTGCATTTATATGGAGCATTTCACAACCTCAGGACGTCCCAAAGCACTTTCCAGCCAACTAAGTACTTTTTTGAAGTGTAGTCGCTGTTGTTACATATGGAAGAAATCCACAAGACTGAGTACTGTGAGCTAAAACGGATGTGACCTTAGTCTCTTTAATACAATTCCAGAGTGCTGAAGCAGCATGGCAGACTCCCTTGCACAAGGTGTGCAGGTGACCCTTGGGCCTCCAACAGTTGCGCCCTCTGGTGGCAAGTCTTACACAGTTACAATGTTTACATACATAACATCACTCCCCTCCCCAAAGTCTTTGATACAAATTATTTACAGATTGAAATGATCCGGGGCATTACGCTGCCTGGTTGATCGTCTGAGTTCAAACTCTGGCATGGGTGAGTTGGTCGGACCATTGCTGCACTGCAGCGCGGCTAATCTGACAGGACTATTGGGCATGATGGGTTCATCCTCTTGATTGACAGCGAGGTCGATTGCTGGTTGGGTGTGTGTTGGTGGATCGTTGATGGTGATGCCCTCTTCAGGTTGCTCCTGGTTGGCGGTGAACCGCAATTTGGTCTGATCCAAATGCTTTCTGCATGTTTGTCCATTCAATAGTTTGACTATAAACACTCTATTCCCCTACTTGGCCAAGACAGTGCCAGCAACCCATTTAGGACCATGACTGTAATTAAGGACAAACACAGGGTCGTTAACATCAATCTCACGCGATACAACCGCGTGATCGTGGTACATGCTTTGCCGGTGACGCCGGGTTTCCACATGATCATTTAGATTGGGGTGGACTAAGGAGAGCCTGATTTTGAGTACTCTCTTCATTAACAATTCTGCAGGGTGAACCCCAGTGAGCGAATGGGGTCGCGTCTGGTAGCTGAGCAGAACCCGAGATAAGCGTGTCTGCAAGGGGCCTTCCATCACACATTTCAAGTTGTGCTTGATAATTTGGACTGCCCGTTCCGCTTGACCGTTGGATGCGGGCTTAAACGGGGCAGACCTGACATGCTTGATGCCATTGCGGGTCATAAACTCATTGAATTCCGAGCTGGTGAAACACGATCCATTGTCACTGACAAGGACATCGGGCAAGTCATGGGTGGCGAACATAGCCCGGAGGCTTTCAATGGTGGCAATGGATGTGCTGGATGACATGATTACGCATTCAATCCTTTTCGAGTAAGCATCCACGACAACTAAAAAGGGACCAGCAAAATCTACGTGGATCCTGGAGTACGGTTTGGAGGGCCATGACCACAGACTCAATGGAGCCTCCCTTGGTGCATTGCTCAACTGTGAGCAAGTGTTACATTGGTGTACGCATGACTCCAAGTCCGAATCAATGCTGGGCCACCAAACATGCGACCTGGCTATATCCTTCATCATGACTATGCCTGGGTGGGTATTGTGTAGGTCGTGTATAAACGTTTCCCTGCCTTTTTTTGGCAAAACCATGCGATTACCCCATAAGAGACAATCCAACTGGATGGACATTTCATATTTGCGTCGGTGAAACGGCTTAATTTCATCTTGCATTTTCCCGGGAACGGCCGACCAGCTCCCATTGAGAACGTAACTTTTTATAAGTGATAGCACAGGATCCTGGCTGGTCCAGGTCCTGATCTGGCGAGCAATGACGGGTGACTCCTCGCTTTCAAAAACATCCATGACCAGAAGCAAGTCTGCGGACTGCGCCATTTCCACCCCTGTAATGGGCAATGGTAGCCAACTGAGGGCATCAGCACAGTTCTCCGTGCCTGGTCTGTGGCGGATAACATAGTCATAGGCGGACAATGTTAGTGCCCATCTTTGGATGCGGGACGAAGCATTGGTGTTTATACCTTTGCTTTCTGAAAACAGCGAAATGAGCGGTTTGTGGTCAGTTTCAAGCTCAAACCGAACTCCAAATAGGTATTGGTGCATTTTCTTAATGTCGCATACACATGCTAACACCTCTTTCTCAACCATAGTGCAGGCTCTTTCAGCCTTAGACAGACTTCTAGACACGTATGCAACCGGTTGAAGTTTGCCCGATACATTGGTTTGCTGTAATAAACAGCCGACCCCGTACAAAGATGCATCACAAGCTAGCACTAATCGTTTACATGGGTCATACAATACAAGTAACTTATTAGAATAAAGTAGGTTTCTGGCCTTCTCAAAGGCTGTCTCTTGAGATTTACCCCAAACCCAGTCGTCACCCTTACATAGCAACATGTACAAAGACTCCAGCAAAGTGCTTAACCCGGGTAGAAAGTTATCAAAATAGTTGAGGAGTTCCAGGAACGAACGCAACTCTGTCACATTCTGTGGTCTGTGTGCATTCTTGATGGCCTCTGTCTTTGAGTCCGTGGGTCTGATGCTGTCTGCCGCAATCTTTCTCCCCAAAAATTCGATCTCTGGCGCAAGGAAAACACATTTGGAGCATTTCAGCCTGAGTCCTACTCTGTCTAGTCGACTTAGAACCTCTTCCAGGTTGTGCAGGTGTTCACGACCGGTGATCAGGATGTCATCTTGAAACACAATGGTGTGCGGAAGCGATTTCAGTAAACTCTCCCTGTTCCTCTGAAAGATGGCAGCAGCCGAGCGAATCCCAAAAGGGCACCTGTGGTATATAAACAGTCCTTTGTGTGTGTTGATGCACGTCAATCTTTTCGAAGATGCAGCCAGCTCCTGTATCATGTAGGCGGAGTTTAGGTCCAACTTGGTAAATGACTTCCCCTCCGCTAACATTGCAAACAGGTCATCCGCCTTGGGTAGTGGGTACTGGTCTTGTAACGAGACTCGGTTGATCGTTACCTCGTAGTCTCCGCAGATTCTGACCGTGCCATCGCTTTTCCAACACCGGAACAATCGGACTGGCCCACTCGTTGAACTCGACTGGCGATATGATTCCCTCTCGTTGAAGTCTGTCCAGTTCGATCTCGACTTTCTCCCTCATCATTAATGGAACCGCTCGAGCCTTGTGATCAACGGGCCTTGAATTGGAGACTAGATGGATCTGCACCTTGGCGCCTGTGAAGTTGCCGATGCCTGGTTCAACCAGCAACGGAAACTTGCTCAGCACTTAGGCACACGAGGCATGATTCACTGAAGATAGTGTTTTGATGTCCTCCCAGTTCCATCGAATCTTTCCCAGCCAGCTTCTGCCGAATAGCATTGGGCCATCGCCTGGTACAATCCACAGTGATAAATCATGTACAGCTCCATCGTACGATACCTTAACTGCCGCACTGCTAATGACTGGTATGAGCTCTTTGGTGTAGGTGTGCAGCTTTGTCTGAATTGGGCTCAGTTTGGGCCTTTGTGCCTTGTTGCCCCATAGTATCTCAAAAGCCTTCTGGCTCATAATTGACTGACACACCCCCGTGTCCAACTCCTTTAAAATCCGGAATACCATTCAATTTGATTTTCAGCATGATAGGAGGGCTCTTGGTGGTGAAGGTGTGTATCCCATACACTTCTTCCTCTGGTTTGTTATGTCTCCAAAAAGCAAAGTGACTGAGTACTGTAGACTTGAGTAAGTGTGACCCGAGTCTCTTTATTCTGACTCCACAATGCTGATACAACATGGGAGGCCAGCTTACATGCAGTGCTCCCAAGGGATGCTGGGATCCCTTGGGACTCCAACAGATGCAGCCTCTGGTGGCGGTAGAATGCTGGTTACAAGGTGTTACATACGTAACATCGCTCCCCCTCCCCCCCCAAAGTCAATAATACACTTATTTACAGGGTGAGACGATCTGGGACTTTCCGCTCCCTAGTCGATCGTCTCGGTACAAACACAGGTGCAGGTGAGTTGATTGGGCCTTCGCTGGGCTGCTGCGCAGCTGGCCTTGCTGGGCTGCTGGGGATGATGAGTTCAGCTTTGTGGTCAACCATGATGTCGCTTGCCACTTGTGTGTGTATCGGAGGGTCGAAGTTGGTGATGTCCTCTTCAGGTTGCTCATGGCTGTCTGTGAATCGCAGTTTGGTTTGGCCCAAATGCTTTCTGCAAGTTAGTCCATTTGCAAGTTTGACCTCAAACATCCTACTCCCTTCTTTGGCTATAACAGTGCCATTTGGGACCATGTCCATAGTTGAGTACAAATACAGGGTCATTGACTTCAATATCGCATGACAAATTTGCATGATCATGGTACATGCTTTGTTGATGCTGCCTGCCTTCAACATGATCATGGAGATCAGGGTGGACTAGAGAGAGCCTTGTTTTGAGTGCCCTTTTCATGAGCAGTTCAGCAGGGGGAACCCCGGTGAGCGAGTGAGGTCTTGTGTAGTAGCTGAGCAGGTCTCGGGACAGGCAGGTTTGCAGGGAGCCTTCCGACATGCGTTTCAAGCTTTGCTTGAAGGCTTGCACTGCCCGTTCTGCCTAGGCGTTAGCTGCGGGCTTGAACGGGGCAGATGTAACATGCTTGCTCCCATTGCAGGTCATCAATTCCTTGAATTCAGCGCTGGTGAAACACAGCCCATTGTCGCTGACGAGAACATCAGCGTGGCAAACATGGCTCGTAGGCTTTCGATGGTGGCAGTGGATGTGCTTACAGACATTATTACACACTCAATCCATTTTGAATAAGCATCCACAACAACCAAGAACATTTTGCCTAGAAACGGGCCAGCGAAGTCAACGTGGATCCTAGACCACGGTTTGGAGGGCCATGACCACAAACTTAGCGGTGCCTCCCTGGGTGCATTGCTCAGTTGAGAGCAAGTGTTGCATTGGCGCACGCAAGGCTCCAAATCTGAGTCGATGCCAGGCTCTGGGATCTGGCTATAGCATTCATCATTACTAGGCCTGGGTGGATACTGTGTAGGTCGCGTATGAACATTTCCCTGCCTTTCTTAGGCAAAACCACACGATTACATAGAAATATAGAAACATAGAAAATAGGTGCAGGAGTAGGCTATTCGGCCCTTTGAGCCTGCACCACCATTCAATAAGATCATGGCTGATCATTCCCTCAGTACCCCTTTCCTGCTTTCTCGCCATACCCCTTGATCCCTTTAGCCGTAAGGGCCATATCTCACTCCCTCTTGAATATATCCAATGAACTGGCATCAACAACTCTCTGCGGTAGGGAATTCCACAGGTTAATAACTCTCTGAGTGAGGAAGTTTCTCCTCATCTCAGTCCTAAATGGCCTACCTCTTATCCTAAATGGCCTACCCCTTATTCTGGACTTCCCCAACAGCGGGAACATTCTTCCTGTCCAGTCCAGTCAGAAACTTACATGCTTCCATGAGATCCCCCCCTCATCCCTCTAAAATCCAGTGTATAAAGGCCCAGTTAATCCAGTCTCTCCTCATATGTCAGTCCCGCCATCCCGGGAATCAGTCCGGTGAACCCTCGCTGCATCCCCCAATAGCAAGAACGTCCCTCCTCAGATTAGGAGACCAAAACTGAACACAACACTCCAAGTGAGGCCCCACCAAGGCCCCGCACAACTGCAGCAAGACCTCCTCGCTCCCACACTCAAATTCCACAGCCATGAAGGCCAACATACCACTCGCCCTTTCCACTGCCCACTGTACCTGCATGCCAACCCTCAATGACTGATGAATCATGACACCCAGGTCTCGTTGCACCTCCCCCTTTCCTAATCTGCCACCATCCAGATAATATTCTGCCCTCGTGTCTCTGCCCCCAAAGTGGACAACCTCACACCCATCTACACCACACTACATCCGCCATGCATTGGCTCACTCACCCAACCTGTCCAAGTCACCCCACAGCCCCTTAGCGTCCTCCTCACAGCTCACACCACCACCCAGTTTAGTGTCATCTGCAAACTTGGAGATATTACACTCAATTCCTTCATCTAAATCATTAATGTATATTGTAAAGAGCTGGAGTCCCAGCACTGAGCCCTGCGGCACTCCACTAGTCACTGCCTGCCATTCTGAAAAGGACCCGTTTATCCCGACTCTCTGCTTCCTGTCTGCCAACCAGTTCTCTATCCACGTCAGTACATTACCCACAATAACCATGTGCTTTGAATTTGCACACCAATCTCTTGTGTGGGACCTTGTCAAAAGCCTTTTGAAAGTCCAAATACACCACATCCACTGGTTCTCCCTTGTCCACTCTAATAGTTACATCCTCAAAAAATTGCAGATGATTTGTCAAGCATGATTTCCCTTTCATAAATCCATGCTGACTTGGACCGATCCTGTCACTGCTTTCCAAATGCACTGCTATTTCATTTTTAATAATTGATTCCAACATTTTCCCCACTACTGATGTCAGGCTAATCGGTCTATAATTACCTGCTTTCTCTCTCCCTCCTTTTTTAAATAGTGGTGTTACACGAGTTACCCTCCAGGCCATAGGAACTGATCCAGAGTTGATAGACTGTTGGAAATGATCACCAATACATCCACTATTTCTATGGCCACTTCCTTAAGTTCTCTGGGATGCAGACTATCAGGCCCTGGGAATTTATCGGCCATCAATCCCATCAATTTCCACAACACAATTTCCCGCTTTATAAGGATATTCTTCAGTTCCTCCTTCTCACTAGACCCTCGGTCCCCTTGTATTTCCAGAAGGTTATTTGTGTCTTCCTTCGTGAAAACAGAACCAAAGTATTTGTTTAACTAGTCCGCCATTTCTTTGTTCCCCATTATAAATTCACCTGAATCTGACTGCAAGGGACCTACGTTTTTTTTCACTAATTTTATTTTCTCACATATCTATAGAAGCTTTTGCAGTCAGTTTTTATGTTCCCAGCAACCTTCCTCTCATACTCTATTTCCCCCTCCTAATTAAACCCTTTGTCCTCCTCTGTTGTCTTACAAAATTCTCCCAGTCCTCAGGTTTGCTGCTTTTTCTGGCCAATTTATATGCCTCTTCCTTGGATTTAACACTATTCTTAATTTCCCTTGTTAGCCACGGTTGAGCCACCTTTCCCGTTTTAGTATCCCATAAAAGACAGTCCACCTATATGGACATTTCGTCTTTGCGCCGCTGGAACGGCTTGATCTCTTCATGCATCTCCGCTGGGACGCTGGACATGGGGGACACAGTTTTTTTTACAAGGGATAGTAAAGGATCCTGGCTCGTCCAGGTCCTGATCTGACGGGCCGTAACGGGTGACTTTTCGTTTTCAAATGCATCCATCACCAACAACAAGTCTGCAGGCTGTGGTATTTCCACCTCGGTGGTGGGCAATGGTAGCTGACTGAGAGCATCAGCGCAGTTCTCTGTGCCTGGCCTGTGGCGAATTACATAGTTATATGCAGACAGCGTGAGCCTCCATCTTTGGATGCGAGCAGTGGTATTAATCCCTTTCCTCTCTGAGAATAGTGATATGAGCGGATTATGGTCAGTTTCTAACTCGAACTTAAGCCCAAACAGATACTGGTGCATGCCAGAGCTTCTTTTTCAATCCTGCTGTAGGCCCTTTCGGCCTTGGACAAACTCCTGGATGCATAAACGACCAGTTGCAATGTTCCCAATTCGTTTGCTTGTTGTAAGACACACCCCTACCCCGTACGAAGACTCATCACAAGCTAGCACTAAACGTTTACGTGGGTCATACACAACAAGCAGTTTGTTGGAACATAACAGATTTCTGGCTTTCTCAAAAACAGTTTCATGTGATTTCCCCCATACCCAGTCATCTCCTTTGCGCAGCAACACATGTAGAGGTTCTAGCAAGGTGCTTAACCCGGGTAGGAAATGACCAAAATGATTGAGGAGTCCCAGGAACAACCGCAGCTCCATCACATTCTATGGTCTTAGCGCGTACTTGATGGCCTCCGTCTTGCTGTCGGTGGTTCTGATGCCATCTGCCGCGATTCTTCTCCCGAAGAACTCGATCTCTGGCACCAGGATAACACACTTCGAGCGTTTCAACCTGAGTCCCACACGATCTAGCCAACTTAGAACCTCTTCCAGGTTCTGCAAGTGTTCGATGATGTTCCGACCTGTGATCAATATGTCTTTTAAGGAGCTCTTTCATAGTGCTCAACAAAAATATATTCCAGTGAAAAAGAAGGGTGGTAAGAGAAGGGATAACCAGCCGTGGATAACCAAGGAAATAAAGGAGAGTATCAAATTAAAAACCAATGCGTATAAGGGCCAAGGTTAGTGGAAAACTAGCAGATTGGGAAAATTTTAAACGACAGCAAAGAATGACTAAGAAAGCAATAAAGAAAGGAAAGATAGATTACGAAAGTAAACTTGCACAAAACATAAAAACAGATAGTAAAAGCTTTTACAGATATATAAAACGGAAAAGAGTGACTAAAGTAAATGTTGGTCCCTTAGAAGATGAGAAGGGGGATTTAATAATGGGAAATGTGAAAATGGCTGAGACCTTAAACAATTATTTTGCTTTGGTCTTCACAGTGGAAGACACAAAAACCATGCCAAAAATTGCTGGTCACAGGAATGTGGGAAGGGAGGACCTTGAGACAATCACTATCACTAGGGGGATAGTGCTGGACAGGCTAATGGGACTCAAGGTAGACAAGTCCCCTGGTCCTGATGAAATGCATCCCAGGGTATTAAAAGAGATGGCGGAAGTTATAGCAGATGCATTCGTTATAATCTACCAAAATTCTCTGGACTCTAGGGAGGTACCAGCGGATTGGAAAGCAGCTAATGTAACGCCTCTGTTTAAAAAAGGGGGCAGACAAAAGGGAGGTAACTATAGACCGGTTAGTTTAACATCTGTAGTGGGGAAAATGCTTGAAGATATCATTAAGGAAGAAATAGCGGGATATCTAGATAGGAATAGTGCAATCAAGCAGACGCAACATTGATTCATGAAGGGGAAATCATGTTTAACTAATTTACTGGAATTCTTTGAGGATATAACGAGCATGGTGGATAGAGGTGTACCGATGGATGTGGTGTATTTAGATTTCCAAAAGGCATTCGATAAGGTGCCACACAAAAGGTTACTGCAGAAGATAAAGGTACGCGGAGTCAGAGGAAATGTATTAGCATGGATAGAGAATTGGCTAGCTAACAGAAAGCAGAGAGTCGGGATAAATGGGTCCTTTTCGGGTTGGAAATCAGTGGTTAGTGGTGTGCCACAGGGATCGGTGCTGGGACCACAACTGTTTACAATATATATAGATGACCTGGAAGACGGGACAGAGTGTAGTGTAACAAAATTTGCAGATGACACAAAGATTAGTGGGAAAGCGGGTTGTGTAGAGGACACAGAGAGGTTGCAAAGAGATTTAGATAGGTTAAACGAATGGGCCAAGGTTTGGCAGATGGAATACAATGTTGGAAGATGTGAGGTCATCCACCTTGGAAAAAAACCCAGTAAAATGGAATATTATTTGAATGGGGAGAAATTACAACATGCTGCGGTGCAGAGGGACCTGGGGGTCCTTGTGCATGAATCCCAAAAAGTTAGTTTGCAGGTGCAGCAGGTAATCAGGAAGGCGAATGGAATGTTGGCCTTCATTGCGAGAGGGATGGAGTATAAAAGCAGGGAGGTCCTGCTGCAACTGTATAGGGTATTGGTAAGGCCGCACCTGGAGTACTGCGTGCAGTTTTGGTCACCTTACTTAAGGAAGGATATACTAGCTTTGGAGGGGATACAGAGACGATTCACTAGGCTGATTCCGGAGATGAGGGGGTTACCTTATGATGATAGATTGAGTAGACTGGGTCTTTATTCGATGGAGTTCAGAAGGATGAGGGGTGATCTTATAGAAACATTTAAAATAATGAAAGGGATAGACAAGATAGAGGCAGAGAGGTTGTTTCCACTGGTCGGGGAGACTAGAACTAGGGGGCACAGCCTCAAAATACGGGGGAGCCAATTTAAAACCGAGTTGAGAAGGAATTTCTTCTCCCAGAGGGTTGTGAATCTGTGGAATTCTCTGCCCAAGGAAGCAGTTGAGGCTAGCTCATTGAATGTATTCAAATCACAGATAGTTAGATTTTTAACCAATAAGGGAATTAAGGGTTACGGGGAGCGGGCGGGTAAGTGGAGCTGAGTCCACGGCCAGATCAGCCATGATCTTGTTGAATGGCGGAGCAGGCTCGAGGAGCTAGATGGCCTACTCCTGTTCCTAATTCTTATGTTCTTATGTTCTTATGTCCTGGAAAACCACGGTACGCGGAACCGACTTTAGCAGACTCTCCACGTTCCTTTGAAAAATAGCCGCGGCCGATCGAATCCCAAACGGGCATCTATTGTAGATGAACAGACTTTTGTGCATGTTGATGCAGGTGAGGCCTTTCGAAGATTCTGCCAGCTCCTGCGTCATTTAGGCCGCGGTCAGGTCCAACTTGGTGAACGTCTTCCCTCCTGCCAGCGTCGCAAATAGGTCGTCTGCCTTGGGTAGCGGGTACTGGTCCTGCAGCGAAAAACGGTTAATCGTTACTTTATAGTCCCACAAATTCTGACCGTGCCATCGCCCTCGAGAACCGGAACAATCGGACTGGCCCACTCGTTGAACTCAACCGGCGCGATGATGCCCTCGCGCTGCAGCCTATCCAGCTCGATCTGCACTTTCTCTCGCATCATGTATGGCACCGCACGTGCCTTGTGGTGGATGGATCGTGTACCGGCAACTAAGTGGATCTGCACCTTCGCCCCAGAGAAATTTCTGATGCCTGGCTCAAATAACAATGGAAACTTGCTCAAAACCTGGGCACATGAGGCATCGTTGACGGACGAAAGCACTTGGATGTCATCCCAGTTCCAGCGGATTTTTCCCAGCCAGCTTCTGCCGAACAGTGTGGGGCCATCTCCTGGTACAATCCACAGTGGTAGTTCGTGCACCGCTCCATCATAGGAGACTTTCACTGCTGCACTGCCAATTACAGGGATCAGCAATTTAGTGTAAGTTCTCAGTTAGGTATGAATAGGGCTCAGCTTGGGCCTTTGTGCCTTATTGCACCACAGCCACTCGAAGCCTTTTTGCTCATGATAGACTGACTCGCACCCGTGTCCAATTCCATAGATATTAGAATTCCGTTCAGTTCAACTTTTAACACGATCTGTGGACATTTCGTGGTGAAGGTGTGTACCCCGTACACTTCTGCCTCCTCGGTTCGAATATCTAGTTCAGCCTGATCCACCATGGATTGATCCTCCTCTGCAACATGGTGGTTTGCAGGGTTTGCAGCTCATCTGCACATTCGCTGGCAGTGTCCCATTGTTCCACAGCCTTTGCACACATAATGTTTGAAGCGGCATTGATGGGCTCGATGGTCACCTCCGCAGCGCCAACAAGGTGTTAATTGCCTTGCATTCACACTTGATGGCGGACTCTGAGTCATCTGAGGTCATGCAGCTGCAGGCGTGTATGTTCTGCCATATGCATTCCTGCCTGAAAACAATGTTACTTTGTATATAGTACTTGCCAATGCATCTTTATGCTGCAAAATTTGTTTGGTGTTATCGCTGGTGGACATAAATGCCTGGGCTATCATTATGGTTTTGCTCAGGTTCGGTGTTTCAATTGTCAATAGTTTGCAAAGGATAACCTCATGGCCAATGCCAAGCACAAAAAAGTCTCTTAGTATTTGCTCAAGGAATCCACCGAATTCGCAAAGTCCTGCAAGGCGCCTTAGTTCGGCGACGTAGCTCGCCACTTCCTGGCCTTCAGACCGTTGACATGTATAAAATCGATACCTTGCCATCAGAACGCTCTCCTTCGGATTTAGGTGCTCCCGGACTAGTGTACACAGTTCTTCATACGATTTGGATGTTGGTTTCACTGGAGCAAGAAGATTCTTCATGAGGCTATAGGTTGTTGCCCCGCAGACAGTGAGGAGGATCGGCGTTCGTTTGGCAGCATTCTAATTCCCTTCCTGCTCGTTGGCCATGAAGGCTTCCCAATCATCACCACCTGAGAATTTCTCCAGGATGCCAATAGTTCTCTGCATTTTCGCGTGATGGTTTGTTATCTATTACTCGTCGCCAGTTGTTATGTCTCAAATAAAGCAAATTGACTGAGTGCTGTGGACTTGAGGAAGTGTGACCTTAGTCTCTTTGTTCTGACTCCAGAGTGCTGGCACAGCTTGGGAGACCTGCTTATGTGCAGTGCTCCCAAGGGATGCTGGGACTCCAACAGATGCGCCCTCTGGTGGTGGTAGAATGCTGGTTACAAGGTGTTGCATACATAACAGGGTTGAGTTGCCTCTCTTGTTTGTTCTGCGTGATCCGCGCCGGATTGATCATCTTCTGCCAACTCTGCGACATGGTGAGTCGCAGCACTCTTGCACATTCGCTGGAGGTGCCCCATTGTTTCGCAGCCTTTGCACACATAGTGTTTGAAACGATGGGCTCGATGATTACCCCCGCAGCACCAACATGGTGCTAATGGACTTGCATTCACTCCCGATGGCGGACTCTGAGTCATTCTCGGTCTTGCAGCTGCAGATGTGTAGGCCCTGCCATATGCAGTTCTGCCTGCTAGCGATGTTATTTTATGCACAGTACTTGCCGGTGAGCTTCGATGCTGGGAAGATATCTGTCTGGTATTATCGTTCGTGGATATGAATGCCTAAGTTATCGTGATGGCCTTGCTCAGGTCTAGCGATTCGACGGACAGCAGTTTGCGAAGAATGACCTCGTGGCCAATGCCAAGCACAAAAAAGTCCCGCAGCATTTCCCCACAAAATCCAGCAAATTTGCAAGTTCCCGCAAGGCGTCTCAGGTCGGCGACATAACTCACCACGTCCTGGCCCTCGGAGCGGCGGTGCGTGTAGAAGCGATACCTGGCCATTAAGAAGCTCTCCTTCGGCTTGAGGTGTTCCTGAACCAACGTACACAACTCTCTATATGTCTTCTCTGCTGGTTTCTCCGGTGCTCGCAGATTCTTAATGAGGCCGTATATTGTGGACCCACACACAGTGAGGAGCCTTGCGCTTGATCGCTGTATCGTCCCCATCCAGCTCGTTGGCTACGAATTACTGGTCGAGACGCTCAACAAAGGCTTCCCAACCAAATCTCTCTAAAATACCAACAGCAGCCAAGACCGCGTGAAAGTTCGTAATCTGTTACTCGTCGCCAATTGTTAAGTATGGAAGAACTCCACAAGACTGAGTACTGTCAGCTAAAACTGATGTGACCTTAGTCTCTTTAATACAACTCCAGAGTGCCTAAGCAGCATGGCAGACAACCTTTTATACTCCCTTGCACGAGGTGTGCAGGTGACCCTTGGGCCTCCAACAGTTGCGCCCTCTGGTGGCAAGTCTTACACAGTTACAATGTTTACATATGTAATAGCTGTTATAATCTGGGAAACACAGGAGCCAATTTGCACACAGCAAGGTACCACAAACAGCAATATGATAATGACTGGATAATCTGTTTTTTAGTGATATTGGATGAACTTACAATATGACCTGTACAATATATTGGGAGAGTACCCCCTGCACATTCAAGATCATTATCATCAGCCAGATTCCAAATTTGAGAAAACAAGATATTGAGCAAATCAGGGAAAAGACAGATGAAATTGATGAAAACCATGATAGACAAAATGAAAGAACTGGCAGTTCAGGAAGCATTAACTGCGGACTATATGCATGATATTAGTGAGTTGGTGAGAGGTGGGAGCAGCGTCGGAGTGGCCTATAAAGGCCCAGCGGGAGCTCGAGAGTCAGCGGCAGTTGGTGAGAGGTGGGAGCAGCGTCAGAGCGGCCTATAAAGGCCCAGCGGGAGCTCGAGAGTCAGCGGCAGTTGGTGAGAGGTGGGAGCAGCGTCGGAGCGGCCTATAAAGGCCCAGCGGGAGCTCGAGAGTCAGCGGCAGTTGGTGAGAGGTGGGAGCAGCATCAGAGCGGCCTATAAAGGCGTACTTGTGCAGCTACAGTGGGAGAGAAAGCAAAAAGAAGTAGAAAGGAATCAAAAGGTGACGTCACAGCCAATGGGGTAAGTGATTGGCTGGTGATTGGTGAGTAGCTTTTCTTTTTCTTTTTATATCAGTAAGTAAACTGTAACATTGTTATTACCAATTTAAGAGTATCTAAGGGTTAAGGCATGGCAGGAGAGATCGGTCACGTGATATGCTCCTCCTGCGCCATGTGGGAACTCAGGAACGCTTCCGGTGTCCCTTATGACTACATGTGTAAGAAGTGTATCCGCCTCCATCTCCTGATGGAATGCGTTGCGGAATTGGAGCTGAGGGTGGATTCACTCTGGAGCATCCACGATGCTGAGAATGACATAAGTGGCACGTGTAGTGAGTTGGTCTTACCGCATGAGAAGGATCCACAGTCAACTAGGGAGTGGAAGACCAGCAGGAAGAGTAGTACAAAGAAGGTAGTGCAGGGGTCCCATCTGGTCATCCCCCTGCAAAACAGATACACTGTTTTGAGTGCTGTTGAGGGAGATGACTCATTAGGGGAGAGCAACAGCAGCCAAGTTCATGGCACCGTGGCTGGCTCTGTTGTACAGGAGGGCATAAAAAAGAGTGGGAGAGCGATAGTGATAGGGGATTCAATCATAAGGGGAATAGATAGGCGTTTCTGCGGCCGCAATCGAGACTCCAGGATGGTATGTTGCCTCCCTGGTGCAAGGGTCAAGGATGTCTCCAAGCGAGTGCAGGACATTCTGAAAAGGGAGGGAGAACAGCCAGTTGTCGTGGTGCACATTGGTACCAACGACATAGGTAAAAAAAGGGATAAGGTCCCACGAGACGAATTTAAGGAGCTAGGAGTTAAATTAAAAAGTAGGACCTCAAAAGTAGTAACCTCGGGATTGCTACCAGTGCCACGTGCTAGTCAGAGTAGGAATCGCAGGATAGCACAGATGAATACGTGGCTTGAGCAGTGGTGCAGCAGGGAGGGATTCAAATTCGTGGGGCATTGGAACAGGTTTTGGGAGAGGTGGGACCAGTACAAACCGGACGGTCTGCACCTGTGCAGGACCGGAACCAATGTCCTAGGGGGAGTGTTTGCTAGTGCTGTTGGTGAGGAGTTAAACTAATATGGCAGGGGGATGGGAACCAATACAGGGAGACAGAGGGAAACAAAAAGGAGACAAAAACAAAAGACAGAAAAGAGATGAGTAAAAGTGGAGGGCAGAGAAACCAAAGGCAAGAAACAAAAAGGGCCACTGAATATAAACGGGCTGCAGGAGGGGTAAAAACTAAAAATCATGGTTTAAAAACTAGGATGAAAACACTCTACCTAAATGCACGCAGCATTAGAAATAAAGTAAATGAGTTGACGGCACAAATCATTACAAATGGGTATGATTTGGTGGCCATTACAGAGACATGGTTGCAAGGTGGCCAGGACTGGGAATTAAAGGTACAGGGGTATCTGACGATTCGGAAAGATAGGCAGGAAGGGAAGGGAGGTGGGGTAGCTCTGTTAATAAGGGATGATATCAGGGCAGTTGTGAGGGATGATATTGGCTCTAATGAACAAAATGTTGAATCTTTGTGGGTGGAGATTAGAGATAGTAAGGGGAAAAAGTCACTGGTCGGCATAGTTTATAGGCCCCCAAATAATAACTTCATGGTGGGGCGGGCAATAATCAAGGGAATAATGGAGGCATGTGAAAAAGGAACGGCAGTAGTTATGGGGGATTTTAACCTACATATCGATTGGTCAAATCAAATCGCAGGGGGTAGCCTGGAGGAGGAATTCATAGAATGCATACGGGATTGTTTCTTAGAACAGTATGTAACAGAGCCTACAAGGGAGCAAGCCATTTTGGATCTGGTCCTGTGTAACGAGACAGGAAAAATAAACGATCTCCTCGTAAAAGATCCTCTCGGAATGAGTGATCACAATATGGTTGAATTTGTAATACAGATTGAGGATGAGGAAGTTGTGTCAGAAACGAGCGTACTATGCTTAAACAAAGGGGACTACAGTGGGATGAGGGCAGAGTTGGCTAAAGTAGACTGGAAACAAGGACTAAACGGTGGCACAATTGAGGAACAGTGGAGGACTTTTAAGGAGCTCTTTCATAATGCGCAACAAAAATATATTCCAGTGAAAAAGAAGGGCGGCAAGAGAAGAGATAACCAGCCGTGGATAACCAAGGAAATAAAGGAAAGTATCAAATCAAAGATCAATGCGTATAAGGTGGCCAAGGTTAGTGGGAAACTAGAGGATTGGGAAGATTTTAAGCAACAGCAAAGAATGACTAAAAAAGCAATAAAGAAAGGGAAGATAGATTACGAAGGTAAACTTGCGCAAAACATAAAAACAGATAGTAAAAGCTTTTACAGATATATAAAACGGAAAAGAGTAACTAAAGTAAATGTTGGTCCCTTAGAAGATGAAAAGGGGGATTTAATAATGGGAAATGTGGAAATGGCTGAGACCTTAAACAATTATTTTGCTTCAGTCTTTACAGTGGAAGACACAAAAACCATGCCAAAAATTGCTGGTCATAGGAATGTGGGAAGGGAGGACCTTGAGATGATCACTATCACTAGGGAGGTAGTGCTGGACAGACTAATGGGATTGAAGGTAGACAAGTCCCCTGGTCCTGATGAAATGCATCCCAGGGTATTAAAAGAGATGGCGGAAGTTATAGCAGATGCATTTGTTATAATCTAGCAAAATTCTCTGGACTCTAGGGAGGTACCAGCGGATTGGAGAGCAGCTAATGTAACCCCTCTGTTTAAAAAAGGGGGCAGGCAAAAGGCAGGTAACTATAGGCCGGTTAGTTTAACATCTGTAGTGGGGAAAATGCTTGAAACTATCATTAAGGAAGAAATAGCGGGACATCTGGATAGGAATAGTGCAATCAAGCAGACGCAGCATGGATTCATGAAAGGGAAATCATGTTTAACTAACTTACTGGAATTCTTTGAGGATATAACGAGCATGGTGGATAGAGGTGTACTGATGGATGTGGTGTATTTAGATTTCCAAAAGGCATTCGATAAGGTGCCACACAAAAGGTTACTGCAGAAGATAATGGTACGCGGAGTCAGAGGAAATGTATTAGCATGGATAGAGAATTGGCTGGCGAACAGAAAGCAGAGAGTCGGGATAAATGGGTCCTTTTCCGGTTGGAAATCAGTGGTTAGTGGTGTGCCACAGGGATCAGTGCTGGGACCACAACTGTTTACAATTTACATAGATGACCTAGAGGAGGAGACAGAGTGTAGTGCAACAAAATTTTCAGATGACACAAAGATTAGTGGGAAAGCGGGTTGTGCAGAGGACTCAGAGAGGCTGCAAGGAGATTTGGATAGGTTAAGCGAATGGGCTAAGGTTTGGCAGATGGAATACAATGTCGGAAAGTGTGAGGTCATCCACCTTGGGAAAAAAAACAGTAAAAGAGAATATTATTTGAATGGGGAGAAATTACAACATGCTGCGGTGCAGAGGGACCTGGGGGACCTTGTGCATGAAACTCTTTTGGAGTAAACAAAAACATTAAACCGTGGCCCCCCGATCTGGGGGACGCACCAAACATTTACAACGCCTTTTTTTTTTGGCACGAAAAAAATTTAATTTTCCTAAGTGCCCCCTATAAAAGGGGAGGGGGACACTAAAAAAAACACCGGCAATTAAAACAAATTAAACTTTAAAACAAAAATCAAATTAAAATTTGGTTGCCGGGCGTGACGATGCACTCCAGTCCCTCCGGTGCCCACCTCTCACGGAAGGCCGCGAGCGTACCGGTGGACACCGTGTGCTCCATCTCCAAGGACACCCTGGCGCGGATGTACGTGCGGAAGAGAGGCAGGCAGTCAGGTTGAACGACCCCCTCGACTGCCCGCTGCCTGGACCGGCTGATGGCACCCTTGGCCGTGCCCAGGAGCAGTCCTACGAGGAGGCCCTCGGACCTACTCGCTCCCCTCCGCACAGGGTGCCCAAAGATCAGGAGTGTGGGACTGAAGTGCAGCCAGAATTTCAGGAGCAGCCCCTTTAAATAATAAAACAGGGGCTGCAACCTCGTGCATTCCATAAAAACATGGAACACGGACTCTTCCAGACCGCAGAAATTGCAGGCGGCCTGGGAGCCCGTGAACCAGCTTAAAAATGTATTGCACGGGACTGCTCGATGCACCATCCTCCAGGCCAAGTCCCCGATAAATACTGGGAGGACTCCCGCGTCGAGTGCCCTCCATCGGGGACCCCCGCCTCCTCCGGACGGCAAGATGGTACGCCATGGCGTGTCCGGACGGCAGGCGAGGATGGCAAAGTTGAGAGTGTGCGGAACTGAAAGGCACGGAGGGGATTTCCTCGAGGCGGCTCAAGTTGTGAGGCGCCGGCTCCCGAGGGAGGTTCCGGGGTTTGGCGCCAATGAGGAATTCCGTCCGGACGGGGGTCAGTTCGGACGGGATCTCCCCACATGCTTGAGCCTCCTCGATACACCTAACAGAGTCGGGGCCCAGAGCTGTTTTTAGCAACTCGATGGCATCGGCTGCGCGGCGGACGTTGGCAGAATTTAGGCGCCGCGCCAGCATGTCTGGCGCCATCCAGCCCGCTCCTCCGCCATCGAGCAGGTCCCTGACCCTGGTCACCTCACCAGCCACAGCCCTCTCGTCCGACCGGCACCTGAAACCTCGGTCGTGGAGGTACGGATTCCCGAGCAGCGGCTCCTGCAGGACAGCCGCCACTCCAGCCGGTGGAGAGCTGCGCTTGGTGGAGACTTTGTTCCAGACCCTGATGAGTTCCTTGTAAAAGACAGGCAGCTCCTGGAGGGCGGTCCTGACGCCCCCCACACTCACAAACAGGAGCTGCGTGTCGTAGTTGATCGTTGTGCATGAATCCCAAAAGGTTAGTTTGCAGGTGCAGCAGGTAATCAGGAAGGCAAATGGAATGTTGGCCTTCATTGCGAAAGGGATGGAGTACAAAAGCAGGGAGGTGTTGCTGCAACTGTATAAGGTATTGGTGAGGCCGCACCTGGAGTACTGCGTGCAGTTTTGGTCACCTTACTTAAGGAAGGATATACTAGCTTTGGAAGGGGTACAGAGACGATTCACTAGGCTGATTCCGGAGATGAGGGGGTTACCTTATGATGATAGACTGAGTAGACTGGGTCTTTACTCCTTGGAATTCAGAAGGATGAGGGGTAATCTTATAGAAACATTTAAAATCATGAAAGGGATAGACAAGATAGAGGCAGTGAGGTTGTTTCCATTGGTGGGGGAGACTAGAACTAGGGGGCACAGCCTCAAAATACGGAGGAGCCAATTTAAAACCGAGTTGAGAAAGAATTTCTTCTCCCAGAGGGTTGTGAATCTGTGGAATTCTCTGCCCAAGGAATTGAGGCTAGCTCATTGAATGTTTTCAAGTCAAAGATAGATAGATTTTTAAGCAATAAGGGAATTAAGGGTTACGGGGAGAGGGCGGGTAAGTGGAGCTGAGTCCACGACCAGATCAGCCATGATCTTATTGAATGGCGGAGCAGGCTCGAGGGGCTAGATGGCCTACTCCTGTTCCTAATTCTTATGTTCTTATGTTCTTATATTGCTGATAATTTTAAAGAGGTCCAAGAAGGGTTTAATAAACTAAATAAAAGTATCATTCATGTATTGGACCTAACTGTGAAGGAATTGGTCTGTGGTTTAATGGGAAATATAATAATTAGCTGCATATAAAATAATGCATATAGCTTATTGGATGTTAAGGTTTCTCTGGAGCTGTTAAATCAAGATGAGATGACAGGTTTAAATGGGAACATAATGGGCTCATGTAAATTGACTAGACATGTGAAAACTACAGCCTATGTCCTATGATAGATACGGTAGTGTGGTGGTTATGTTGCTGGACTAGTAATTCAGAGGCCTGGGCTAATAATCCAGAGAATACAAGTTCAAATCCCATTTTGAATTTAGTTTTTTTTAAAGCAGGCATCAGTAAAAGTGACCATGAAACTGTCAGATTGTCATCAAAAGCCAATTGGTTCACTAATGTCCTTTAGTAAAGGAAACCTGCTGTCTTTACCCAGTCTGGCCAATATGTGACTCCAGTCCCATACCATCATGGTTGACACTTAACTCCCCTCTGAAATGGCCTAAAAGTCACTCCGTTGCATCTCCATCTTCTCAGGACAACTAGGAATGGCTATTAAATGTTAACTTTGCCAGCAATGCCCACATCCCGAGAATGAATAATAAAAAAGGACAAGAGAGATACAGCTTATCTAATCAACAAGTTAAGAAAAACTCTATTGAGAAGCCCCTTTGCATAACCAATTTGAGGTTCAGGACAGATTTATTTCAGACTATTATATATAAACCACCAGTATGTTAATCCCTGGAGGGTATCCATTTACAATCAATATGCATAATTTAGCTGTAGTAACCTCTTACTCATGTCTGGGAAAGAAGTGTGTAAAGGAACAATAAAGGTCCAGGAAGTATACCCAAGAATTTGTTGGCAATGACTGTCAATTTGTTTGTGTTTAATAGAAAGAAAGAAAGACTTGGAATTATATAGCGCCTTTCACAACCACCGGACATCTCAAAGCACTTTATAGCCAATGAAGTATATTTGGAGTGTATTGACTGTTGTAATGTAAGAAATCTGGTAGCCAATTTGCACACAAGTAAGCTCCCACAAACAGCAATGACCAGATAATCTGTTTTTGTTATATTGATTGAGGGATAAATATTGGTTAGGACACTGGGGATAACTCCCCAGCTCTTCTTCGAAATAGTGCCAAAGGATCATTTACATCCACCTGAGAGGGATCTCAGCTTAATATCTCATCTGAAAGACTGCACCTCCAACTGTTCAGCACTCCCTCAGCACTGCACTGGGATGTCAGCCTCAATTTTTGTGATCAAATCGCTGGAGTGGGACTTGAACCCACAGCCTTTTAACTCAGAGGCGAGAGCTCTACCCACTGAGTCACAGCTGACACCATAATGATAAGGATATGTTTCACAGCCTGGATACTGCCTGTCACACTGGAACCACACATGGAGATTCTAATCAAACGCCTCCAGACCTCGTGCTTCTGATGTAAAGCCTGGAAAGGAATGGCTGAAACCTAATTTTTCATGCTGAATGATTTGATGGAGATTTGCTAGACTAATGCTCCTTCCTATGCTTTGCTTTATGAGACAGGCCTGTACTGGAAATACAGAATTAAAAACTGACCTGGGGACATCTCTCACAGCTGAATAGGAAAATATGTTGGCTCCTTGGCTGCTATTTTTATTTACTGGTTCCAATTACAAGGACACAAAAAAGTGTTAATTCAAGTAAAGGGCACTATCTGCTGAGACAAATATAATAATCTTCATGTAAAGTCTGGAATCAAAGGGGAGTTTTGGCTAGAGCTGTTATAGTAGTGATAAGGAAGGGTATAATAGGGAGAGAGTCCACACCTAGACAGGCCTAGGCAAAGTCACAGAGACAAAAAGACATCAGCTCCAAGGATTCGTATCTACTATCCTGAAAGGTGAGGTTGCCCCACAGAAGCATGCACACATGCAGTTGTGGTCAACGTTGCTGCAATTCATGGAGCTAGTCCTAATTATGTGTATGCGTCTCTGATTTGAGATGCCTGAACTAAATTTTAAAGACAAGACATGGTACCCGATTGGTTAACACCAGGAAACTTGGAACTGCTTCGTCATTGGCCCTGATTTAGAAATATGCAAATATGTCAAGTGAGGACGCGGTGGGCATTTGTGGGAAGGCTCTAAACAACAACAATAACAAAAACTTGCATTTATATAGCGCCTTTAATGTAGTGAAATGTCCCAAGGCGCTTCACAGGAGTATTATGACATAAAAAATTTGACACCGAGCCACATAAGTAGAAATTAGTGCAGGTGACCAAAAGCTTGGTCAAAAAGGTACGTTTTAAGTAGCGTCTTGAAGGAGGATAGACTGATGGAGAGGCAGAGAGGTTTAGGCAGGGAGTTCCAGAGCTTGGGGCCTAGGCAACAGAAGACACAGCCATTAAACGATTCTAATCAGAGATGCAGAATTAGAGGAACGCAGACATCTCGGAGGGTTGTGGGGTTGAAAGAGATTACAGAGATAGGGAGGGGCGAGGCCATGGAGGGATTTGAAAATAAGGACGATAATTTTGAAATCAAGGCGTTGCTTAACCTGAAGCCAATGTAGGTTAGCGAGCACAGGCGTGATGGGTGAACAGGACCTGATGCAAGTTAGGACATGGGTAGCCGTGTTTTGGATCACCTCTAGTTTACATAAGGTAGAATGTGGGAGGCCAGCCAGGAGTGCATTGGAATAGTCAAGTCTAGAGGTAACAAAAGCATGGATGAGTGCTTCAGCAGCGGATGAGCTGAGGCAAGGACAGAGTCGAGCGATGTTACAGAGGTGAAATAGGCGGTCTTTGTTATGCTGCATGTAATCATATAGTTCCGCCTAGTGGACTACTGTGGTAATGCAACTGATGGTGTATATAATAAAAAGGTCAGGTCACCTGACAAGTTCCTGTGTTAAGAGCCATCTTGTAAAATTGTGTGTTGTGATGTCGTATAGAATACATTTGGCGATGTAGGATCGGATTCCTGGATAACCTAGCTGAAATTTTTGTTGTCCATATGTGAAGGCAGAGTGTTTCTTCTGCAGGTAAACTGGCATCTTGCAAAGGCATGCTGACTGAAGAGTAAATCACCTTTCAAGGCTCTAAGTAGAAATCCCCAGAAACTACATAGCATGGAAGAAAAGCAACAGGATGAAGAGATACACGTCATCAGGAACACGAGGGTATCTAACAGCGATTCGAAAAGTATCATCATCCAAGATAGCCATCCATGGCTAACTAAAGAAATAAAGGTTGAAATCCAATTAAAAACAAGGGCATACAAAATGGCCAAAACTAGTGGGAGGACAGAAGATTGGGAAGCTTTTAAAAGCCAGCAACGAATGACTAAAAAAATGATTAGAAAAGGGAAGACTATGAAAGTAAACTGGCATGAAATATACAAACAGATAGCAAGAGTTTCTATAGGTATATAAAAAAGGAAAAGAGTGGCTAAAGTAAATGTTGGTCCCTTAGAGGATGATACCGGGGAATTAGTAATGGGGAACATGGAGATGGCAGAAACTCCGAACAAATATTTTGTATCAGTCTTTATGGTAGAGGACACTAAATATATCCCAACAGTGAATAGTCAAGGGGCTATAGGGGGTGAAGAACTTAACACAATCACAATCACTAAGGAGGTGGTACTCAATAAGATAATGGGAATAAAGGCGGATAAATTCCCTGGTCAGGATGGCTTGCATCCTAGGGTCTTAAGAGAAATAGTGGCAGGGAAGATGGATGAATTGATTGTAATTTACCAAAATTCCGTGTATTCTGGGGAGGTCCCAGCAGATTGGAAAACTGCAAATATAACACCCCTATTTAAAAAAGGAGGCAGACAAAAAGCAGGAAACTATAGACCAGTTAGCCTAACATCTGTGGTTGGGAAAACGTTGGAGTCCATTATTAAAGAAGCAGTAGCAGGACATTTGGAAAAGCATAATTCACTCAGGCAGAGTCAGCATGGATTTATGAAGAGGAAGTCATGTTTGACAAATTTGCTGGAATTCTTTGAGAATGTAACGAACAGGGTGGATAAAGGGGAACCAGTGGATGTGGTGTATTTGGACTTCCAGAAAGCATTTGACAAGGTGCCACATGAAAGGTTACTGCACAAGATAAATGTTCACAGGGTTGGGGGTAATATATTAGAAAGGATAGAGGATTGGCTAACTAACAGAAAACAGAGAGTCGGGATAAATGGTTCATTCTCGGGTTGGCAATCAGTAACTAGTGGGGTGCCGCAGGATTCAGTGCTGGGACCCCAACTATTTACAATCTATATTAACAACTTGGGTGAAGGGACCGAGTGCAATGTAGCCAGGTTTGCTGATGATGCAAAGATGGGAGGAAAAGCAATGGCGTGAGGAGGACACAAAAAACCTGCAAAAGGACATAGACAGGCTAAGAGAGTGGGCAAAAATTTGGCAGATGGAGTATAATGTTGGAAAGTGTGAGGTTATGCACTTTGGCAGAAAAAATATTGAAGAGCAAGTTATTATTTAAATGGAGAAAAATTGCAAAGTGCTGCAGTACAGCGGGACCTGAGGGTCCTGGTGCATGAAATACAAAAGGTTAGTATGCAGGTACAGCAAGTGATCAGGAAGGCCAATGGAATCTTGGCTTTTATTGCAAAGGAGATGGAATATAAAAGCAGGGAAGTCTTGCTACAGTTATACAGTTATTCATCATCATCAGAGGCAGTCCCTCGGAATTGAGGAAGACTTGCTTCCACTCATGAAGTGAGTCCTTAGATGCCTGAACAGTACAATACGAGAGCCACAGTCTCTGTCACAGGTGGGACAGACAGTCGTTGAGGGTAAGGGAGGGTGAGACAGGTTTGCCGCGCATTCCTTCCGCTGCCTGCGCTTGTTTTCTGCATGCTCTCGCCGATGAGACTCAAGGTGCTCAGCGCCCTCCCGGATGCACTTCCTCCACTTTGGGCGGTGTTTGGCCAGGGACTCCCAGGTGTCGGTGGGGATGCCGCACTTTATCAGGGAGGCTTTGAGGGTGTCCTTGTAACGTTTCCTCTGTCCACCCTAGGCTCGTTTGCCATGAAGGAGTTCCGAGTAGAACGCTTGATTTGGGAGTCTCGTGTCTGGCATGCAGACAACATGGCCTGCCCAGCAGAGCTGATCAAGTGTGGTCAGTGCTTCAATGCTGGGGATGTTGGCCTGGTCGAGGACGCTAATGTTGGTGCGTCTGTCCTCCCAGGAGATTTGTAGGATCTTGCGGAGGCATCGTTGATGGTATTTCTCCACCGACTTGAGGTGTCTACTGTACATGGTCCATGCCTCTGAGCCATACAGGAGGGCAGGTATTACTACAGCCCTGTAGACCATTAGCTTGGTGGTAGATTTGAGGGCCTGGTCTTCGAACACTCTTTTCTTCAGGCGGCCGAAGGCTGCACTGGCGTACTGGAGGCGGTGTTGAATCTCCTCATCAATGTCTGCTTTTATTGATAAGAGGCTTCCGAGGTATGGGAAATGGTACGCATTGTCCAGGGCCGCGCCGTGGATCTTGATGACTGGGGGCCAGTGCTGTGCGGCGAGGACAGGCTGGTGGAGGTTGGCGAGGACGGATGTTTAGCCTAAGGCCCATGCTTTCGTATGCTTCAGTAAATATGTCGACTATATCCTGGAGTTCAGCCTCTAATTGTGTGCAGATGCAGGCGTCGTCCGCATACTGTAGCTCGATGACAGAGTTTGGGGTGGTCTTGGACCTGGCCCGGAGGCGGCAAAGGTTAAACAGCTTCCCACTGGTTCTGTAGTTTAGTTCCACTCCAGCTTGTTGACTGTGAGGTGGAGCATGGCGGCGAGGAAGATTGAGAAGAGGATTGGAGTGATGACACAGACCTGTTTGACCCCGGTCCGGACGTGGATTGGGTCTGTAATGGATCCATTGGTAAGGATCACGGCCTGCACATGGTCGTTGAGCAGTCGAAGGATGTTGAGGAACTTTTGGAGACATCCGAAACGGAGGAGGGCGCTCCATAGACCCTCGTGGTTGACAGTATCAAAGGACTTTGTAAGGTCGAAGAAGGCCATGTATGAGGCTGGTGCTGCTCTCTGCATTTTTCCTGCAGCTATCGCGCTGTGAAGATCATGTCTGTTGTGCCCCGTAGGGGATAAAATCCGCACTGTGACTCTGGGAGGAGCTCCTTGGCCACAGGGAGAAGATGGTTGAGGAGGACTCTAGCGACAGCTTTCCCAGTGGCTGATAATAGGGAGATTCCTCTGTAGTTGCCGCAGTTGGACTTGTCCCCTTTTTTTCAAGATGGTCACGATCACTGCATCTTTGAGATCTCCCGGCATGCTCTCCTCCCTCCAGAGGCGAGAGATGAGGTCATGTATCCGCGCCAACAGTGCCTCTCCGCCATACTTTAGCGCCTCAGCAGAGATTCCATCAGATCCCGTAGCCTTGTTGTTCTTGAGCTGTCTTACGGCTTTTCCTACCTCGTGCAACGTTGGGGTTTCACTGAGGTAGTGGCTGGTCGCATGCTGCGGGATGGAGTTGAGAACACTCGAGTCAAAGGCAGAATCTCAATTGAGGAGATCTTCAAAGTGCTCCTTCCAGCGAGCCCTGACTACTTCGGTGTCCTTGATGAGTGTTTCCCTGTTCTTGGCCAGCAGTGGGATGGGGCCTTGGGAGTTTGGACCGTAGGTGGCCTTGACTGTCATAGAAAACATAGAAAATAAGTGCAGGAGTAGGCCATTCGGCCCTTCGAGTCTGCACCGCCATTCAATGAGTTCATGGCTGAACATGTCGGCCAGTTGTTGTATCTCCTGTGCTTTCTCCATCCACCACCTGTTCTTTAGGTCCAGGGTTTTTTGTTGGACCTCAGCCTTGAGCCGCCTGTAATGTTGCTTTGCTGCTCCTGAGTTGGGTTGTTGCTTGAGGCTCAGAAATGCTCTGCGCTTGTGATCTATTAGTTCTTGTATCTCCTAATCATTCTTATCAAACCAGTCCTGGTGTTTTCTGGTTGAGTGACCAAGTGTCTCTTCGCAGGCACCTGGTTATGGAGGCTTGGAGGGCAGACCAAGTGCTGTGGGCGTTCTGCATCTCAGGGTCATCAAGGCATGCCAGGTTAGCTGTGAGGCACTGGCTGTATAGGGCTCTCTTAGCTGGGTCTTTTGTGGCACTGCTTCTGCTGTCCCCTCCGCTTTGGGGTTATGTTAATGTCGATGATGGATCTATTAGGCAGTGGTCCGTCCAGCAGTCGTCACCTCCTGTCATGGCGCGAGTGATGCGCACATCCTTGTGATCCCTGGCTCAGGCGATGACATAGTCGAGTAGGTGCCAGTGTTAGGAGCGAGGGTGTTGTCACGATGCCTTGTATTTGTCCCTCTGGCGGAACAGGGTGTTGATAATGACAAGTTCATGTTCTAGACATTTTGTCAGGAGTCATCATCATAGGCGATCCCTCGAAACGAGGATGACTTGCTTCCACGCCAAAAAGGGATGAGTTCACAGGTGTTCCAATGAAGGACCTAAAGATCCAGGTCCTGAACTACATCCTGAAGGGTGAAAGATACCTGTGCGTGAATTTTTTTTTAACATGGGTTAGCCGTTGTACACCAACCACCACACGGGCTTGACAGAGCTAGGACTTGATCCAGTGGCAAGGATTACCCAAGACAAACTGGAGACCTGCTCTGCTGCACGGACCTAGTGCGCACACATATCGGAGTGTGGGCTGGCCCGTGCTGCCTCTGGGCCCTCGCCTCTTCTGGGCCCTGAAGTCACACCTCCCCTGGGCCCCGATCGCATTGCTCTACAATCTCTCGCCACTCCTTTGCCCCAACCTCGCCGCTCCTGCTGTATCTGCCCAT
This sequence comes from Pristiophorus japonicus, assembly GCF_044704955.1. Lineage (NCBI taxonomy): Eukaryota > Metazoa > Chordata > Chondrichthyes > Pristiophoridae > Pristiophorus > Pristiophorus japonicus. The sequence continues at coordinate 86,307,632 of NC_091978.1, read as the reverse complement.
GCTCCAATCACTGACTTGGACCTTGATAATGTCACTCTTCGCTGCTTTCGTAGCTCGCGCTGCTCCCCCTGGGTACCACTGGAGGTGGCTTTCCCTACCCCTTCTCTGCCAATCACGCTGCCCCAGAGGGCTGTGTCTTTGCCGACATTGGCGTTGAAGTCACCTAGGAGGATCAATTTGTTACCTGTAGGGACACGGGACAGGGATGTTTCGAGGTTGGAATAAAAACCCTCTTTGGTCTCAGCCAAAGTGTTGGGGCGTACGCACTGATGACTGTAGCGCATTGGTTCCGGGATAGGGTGAGTCGAAGAGCCATGAGGTGTTCATTAACTCTGCAGGGGGAGTCTTTGAGGCAGTCGACCAGCTCATTTTTGATGGCGAAACCGACTCCATGAAGGCGGCGTTCTTTCTCTGGTTTCCCTTTCCAGAAAAAGGTGTAACCTCCACCTTGTTCCTTGAGCTGGCCTTCCCCTGCCTGCCAGGTCTCACTCAGGGCGGCGATGTCGATGTCAAAGCGTCTAAGTTCCCGGACAACTATGGCGGTGCGGCATTCCGGCCTGTCGCTGTTGGAGTTGTCCATGAGAGTCCTGATGTTCCAGGTCCAGAACCTCATGTTAACGGAGTGGAAGATGCCTGTGCGTGAGTTCTTTTAACACGGGGTGGCCGTTGTACACCGGGCTTAACTGAGCAAGATCTTGGTCCAGTGGCAAGGGGGTCCAAGACAACTGGAGATCAGGCACTGCTGTATAAGCCTAATTGCCTACGGCAAGATTTTGGCCGCAAGTTCAGTGTCGAGTAACGCCCTTGATGGTAGGTGGCTCGAGGCTTGGTTGGGGGCAGGCATTAGGAAGGTCAGTTGTCCGCTGGAGTTCCGAATGGAAGGTCAGCAAGGAGTGGGAGACTGGAAGAGTCATAGCCGTGATGCTCACCAGTAGAAGAGACCAGGTCACCACTGGGGAAGGAGAGGTCCAGCCGTCGACAAGGAGAGGTCCGATCGCCGCTGAAGGGATGTAGGCCCGCCACAGGAGGGGGTGGGGGTGATGTCCCGGTCACCTGGTCGGAAGCTCACCTGCTCGCAGGGCGTGGTCGTGAGTGACCCGGTTTCAAATGACTGAAAATGATGCGAATAAAACACACCAAACTATTTTCTAGTAAGATTGGGGTACAGTATTCAATTCCTTAGTAAAAAGAAAATAATTCTTGAAAGTTTTTCCAAGTTGTTTAAAAGTTTCCCAAGTTGATTAAAAGTTTAAAATGAAAGTTAATGGTAAGTTACTTCCTTTATTATTGTTCCATGGGTGCTGCAGCTGTACAAAGCCCTGGTTAGACCACACCTGGAGTACTTTGGGGAAGTAGAGGCTCAGTCGTCTCTGAAGGAGGGGGAAAGGGCAGCCGCTGTCGTGGAAGAGGAGGAGGCCCAAACGCCATCATGGAGGAGAGGCACAGCCGCTGCCGCTGGAGGGGATCCAGTCGCCGCTGGGGAGAGGTCTGGACGCCTCTGGGGGCCCGAACGCCTGGTCGTCGCTGGAGGAGAGGCACAACTGTTGCCTGGATGCCGCCGGGGGCCCGAACGCTTGGAGAATACAGGGCATTGGTGAGGCCACACCTGGAATACTGCGTGCAGTTTTGATTTCCATATTTAAGGAAGGATATACTTGCTTTGGAGACAGCTCAGAGAAGGTTCACTCGGTTGATTCCAGAGATGAGGGGGTTGACTTTTGCGGAAAGACTGAGTAGGTTGGGCCTCTACTCATTGGAATTCAGAAGAATGAGAGGTGATCTTATCGAAACGTGTAAGATTATGAGGGGGCTTGACAAGGTGCATGCAGAGAAGATGTTTCCACTGATGGGGGAAACTAGAACGAGAGGCCATAATCTTAGAATAAGGGGCCGCCCATTTAAAACAGAGATGAGGAGAAATTTCTTCTCTCAGAGGATTGTAAATCTGTGGAATTTGCTGCCTCAGAGAACTGTGGAAGCTGGGATATTGAATAAATTTAAGAACGAGATAAGAGTTTCATAACTGATAAGGGGTTATGGGAAGCGAGCAGGGAAGTGGGCCTGAGTCCATGATCGGATCAGCCATGATCGTATTAAATGGTGGAGCAGGCTCGAGGAGCCATATGGCCTACTCCTGCTCCTATTTCTTGTACTTATGTAGATGTTGTAAGAACCAGTATACCCATGGAAATCGACACTGGCGCATCCGTGAGTGTAGCACCGGAATCGCTATATCTCGACAAGTTGAGTGGATTTCCACTGGAAAACTCGAAGATAGAGCTGCTAGGCTACTCAGGCGAGAACATTCCTGTGGTAGGACATATCGCTGCACCGATGAAATATAAGGATCAATTTAGAGCTTGCCTCTCTTAGTAGTGGCAGGAGACAAACCTGCCTTGCTAGATAGAAATTGGTTGGGATCACTGAAGCTGGATTGGAATGAGATTTTTCGTGTTGAAATGAGATTTGCATCGAAGGATGATGTCATTAAAAAGTATCGCGAAACAGGCAGTTCGATCCAAGGCTTCAAGACGAGTGTCAGGGTACAGAAGGACACTAGACTAGTTTACTGCAAGCCATTCCCATACCATATGCACTCAAGGAGAGAATTGAGCAGGAATTCAAAAGACTAGAGACAGAGAATATTATCTCTAAGATAGATCGATGTAATTGGGCTGTACCCATTGTTGTTGTACCTAAGTCAGATGGTAAGGTAAGATTGTGTGGTGATTATAAAGTAACCGTAAACCAGGTTCGAGAGGGTAATGTCCCCAATAAATTGCCGAATATAGAAGATTTGTTCACAACACTGACAGGTGGTCAGATCTTCTCAAAGTTAGATCTCACAAATGCCTACTTACAAGTTGAACTAGATGAGGAGTCCAAGTCATGCTTGACTATAAATACTCATCTAGGCCTATATCAATTTAATAGGCTACCACTTGGAGTGTCTTCCTCCCCCGCCATATTTCAAGGGGTGATGAACCAGATTTTGCAAGGTATTGATGGGGTAGTATGTTATTTAGATGACATGCTTATTTCAGCACCAAACAGGCAAATCCATAATAACATATTGAATGAAGTATTCAAACGGCTAGAGAAGCACAGAGTACAAGTGACTGCTTGCAAGTGTGAGTTATTTCAAAACTCAGTGGAGTACTTAGGGCACAGAGTAGACAAAAATGGTTTACATCCAACCAAGGGAAAGCTGGATGCAATTAGAAATGCACCCACTCCCAAGAATGTCACTGAACATCAATCATTTTTAGGTCTTTTGAACTATTATGGGAAGTTCCTACCATATTTGGCAACAGTGTTATATCCACTGAATGAACTGTTGAAAAAACTGGTCCATTGGAAGTGATCAGAAGAATGCGACATAGCATTCAAGGAGTGCAAAAGCCAGTTGGTAGAGAGCACCATGTCAGTTAACTATGACATATCTAAGGAGATCAAGCTGGCATGTGACACCTCTCCCTAAAGAGTTGGGGCAGTGATCTCTCATGTACTACATAGTAGGGAGGAGAGACCAATTACTTTTGCTTCCATGCACCCTCAGTGCCAGTGAGTGTAATTATGCACAAATCAAAAGGAAAGCTTTGGCATAAATTTTTGGGGTCAAGAAGTTCCACAAATACTTGTATGGTTGTAAGTTTACCATCGTTACTGACCATAAGCCCCTGAACGCAATCCTCCATCCAAAGTCCCCAGTCCGAACCTTAGCTGCAGCCCGAAAGCAGAGATGGGCTTTGCTTTTGTCAGCATATACGTATAACATTGAGTACAGTAATGCTGATGCTATGTCTAGGTTGCCATCCCCATCACAAGTTACACCCGATAGGGAAGAAGTGTTCTATTTTTCATACATTGACGAACTGCCATTCACAGCTGAAGAGGGTTGGAGAGCAACCAAACATGACCCAGTTATGTCAAAGGTGTATGATTACATAGCAAATGGCTGGCCAAACCAGGTATCAGAGAAAGATTTTCATCCATACTTCATTCGTAGGAATGAATTGTCGTTGGATAAAGATTGTATCATGTGGGGTGCAAGAGTAGTTATTCCAAATAAATTCAGGCCCAAATTATTAAGAGATCTTCATGACCAGCACCTGGGAATGTGCCTGACCAAGAGTTCTGTATGCAGTTACTTATGGTGGCCAGGTCTAAATAACGATTTAGAGTACATTGTTAATCAGTGAACAACACGTCAATTGGTAAGCAAGAAACCACCATCAGTACCATTACAGCCATGGAAATGGCCTCCCCGGGTCTGGCAAAGGTTACATATCAATTTTACTCAGCTAGAAGGACAGCGATTGTTCATTGTGATTGATAGCCATTTGAAGTGGGTAGAGGTATTTCCAATGTGGAAAATAACAAGTAAAACACCAGACCATTTGCAAAGATTATTTTCTTCATATGACCTCCCAGAAGAAATTGTGTCTGATAATGGACCACAATTTTGATCAGAAGAATTTGTACAGTTCACAAGAAAAAATGATGTGAAACATACCAAGGTTCCACCATACCACCCTGCTCCAAATGGTGCAGCAGAGCGCACTGTACAAATTGTAATACTTGCTCTCATCAAGCAAATGTTGGATCCAAATCCAAAGAAACGGCAGTTGACGTTGGACCACAAATTGGCTAATTTTCTAATTACATATCGTAATACTCCTCATATAACTACTGGTAGAACACCAGTAGAGTTGTTTCTCAAATGACAGCCATGAACCAGGTTCTTGTTGTTAAAACCAAACTTGGCACAGTCCGTAGAAGAGAAACAATTAATTCAGAAAGAGAATCATGATAGAGTAGAGTAAGAGAGAGAAGTGTTAAATTAAATCAGAAGGTGAGAGTGAAGAACCATCACCATCAATGGTTAAAGTGGTTACCAGGAAGAGTGGTGAAGATATGTGGTTCTCGCACATATTTTGGTCAAGATGTTTGATCATGGAAAGGTTAGGTTTGTTCACATTGATCATATTTTACCTACAGATGTGGAAGAAGATGAAAGTTGGAATGATTTGATTAATCTGTCTCATCAGATATCTTGTTACAAGTATAGTAGCAAATCCTACATCAGATGTAGTAGAAACAATTCCATGAGAAATTCAGAATTTAAGTCCGAGTCCAAGTCAGGCAGACAAACAGCCTGAAGTTGTAGAGAGTTCAAATGTAAATCAAATGTAAATCCCTTGTAGGAAAACTTTCTTCAGGCTCAACCTAGAATGAGTCTAAGTTCAATACCATGGGCCCAAACTTGATCAAAGCTAAGGCCCACCCAAGTGCCGCCCAAAGGATCGCCGAGAGACCGGGCGGTACTTTGCCAGGAAGATTCCTCTAAAAGATATGCCAACACCGCCCAACGGCAAAATAATGACTTACGCCATGAATCTGGGCGGCAGCAGGTGGGAGCTCCCAATCTCAGCACCAAATACGATCCTCACTGGAGTGCCGCTGAGGATTGAGTCAGGCCCAGGGAGGGGGTAGCATATAAAAATAAAAATGTTCACAAAAAAAACTTCAGGGGACCCCATACACATAAATCACTGAAAAAAATAAAACAAAAGAAGTTCACTAACCTTTTTTTGCAGATCTTCTTACTTACCGTTGGGGGTTAGACCTGCCTTCATTCAACGGTCCTTCCCACTGCTGCCGCCAACTCACGCCCGCACCAAACTGGCAGCTCGACGGGCAGGAGGACACTTACATGCCTTGCAAGCCAGCAGCCTTCAGCAGGTGGTTCCCAGCGGTACTCCCCTCCCGTCGGCAGGAGGCATCCACAAAAATGGCACCGAGGGGAGACCACCCAAAAAACTCAGCGGCAGCCGGCAACAGTGGGCTGTAAGGCCACCAAGTTTGGGCCGCATGTTTGGAAAGTTCTGTTCGAGAGCAATGGTATCCTCTTCGAAACAGAAAACACGTGGTTAAGTTTGATTTGTAAATACAGCAACATAAGTCCACATCTTTTGCTATGTATAACCATGCAAGTTATGTATGATGATTGTTTGTAATAATTACTTCTTCATTAAGGAGGGAGAAGTAGAATATATAGTTCCACCTAGTGGACCACTGTGGTAATGCAACTGATTCTGTATATAATAAAAAGGTCAGGTCACCTGACAAGTTCCTGTGTTAAGAGCCATCTTGAAAAAGTATGTGTTTGTGATGTCGTATAGAATATACCACACTGCGGATATGTGGTCGAAAGCTCGTTTCAAGGTCAAATATGACACCAAAGTTGCAAACAGTCTGGTTCAGCCTCAGGCAGAAGTTGGGGAGAGGGATAGAGTCAGTGGCTGGGAAACGGAGTTTGTGGCGGGGACCGAAAACAATGGCTTTGGTCTTTCCAATATTCAATTGGAGAAAATTTCTGCTCATCCAGAACTGGATGTCGGATAAGTAGTCTGACAATTTAGAGAATGTGGAGGGGTTGAAAGAAGTGGTAGAGGTAGTCATCAGCATATATTTGGAAACTGAAGCTATGGTTTCAGAAGAATTTGCCAAGGGGCAACATGTAGATGATAAATAGGAGGGGGCAAAGGGGGCGGGAAAGGAAGCTGTTGCAGGTGATTCTCTGGCTACGATTAGATACATAAGAATGGAACCAGGCGAGTGCAGTCCCACCCAGCTGGATGATGGTGGAGAGGCGTTGGAGAAGGATAGAGGGTCAACCGTGTCAAAGGTTGTGGAGAAGTCAAGCAGGACGAGGAGGAATAGTTTGCCTTTGTTATAGTCACAAAGGATGTCATTTGTGACTTTGATGAGTGCCGTTGCGGTACTGTGGCAGGCGCGGAAACCGAATTGGAGGGATTCAAACATGAAATTGCTTGAAAGGTGGGCACGGATTTAGGAGATGACAACACGTTCAAGGACTTAGGAGAGGAAAGGGAAGTTAGAGATGTGGTGGTAGTTTGCAAGGACGGAGGGGTCAAGGGTTGTTTTTTTGAGGAGAGAGGTGATGATGGTAGATTTGAGGGAGAGGGGGACAGTACCTGAGGAGAGCGACCCGTTAACAATGTCAGCTAACATGGGAGCCTGAAAAGGAAGTTGGGTGGTCAGCACGAAGGAACTCGAGAAAGGCTTTTTAACAGCAAAAATCAGGTGGAAATGTACCTGATCTTCCTGCCTGAAAAATGATCTTGTCCCATTTCTGTACCAGATATCTGGTGAAAATGGCTAGGAAATTCACCCCCAAACTTTTTAGTTCACAACTACCCTTACAAGAAAGACTTGCATATAGCAGCTTGAAAATCCTTCCTCCAGCTTTAATAGGGTACGACCAGCAGATCTATATCAGCTGTCTGACCCCTCAAATGCCAGCCTTCACCTAATGCAGTTAATTTGTTCTCTGCATGTGGGCAATGTTGGCAAGGCTACATTTATTGCAGTCCTTGTGATGGTGCTCTCACAATGGTGTTAGGTAGGACATTCTAGGAGATTGACCCAGCTTCTCTCAGGAACTCTGGCAGTGATGTCCTAGGATTGTGATGACTGGGCTCCAATAATTGTGTAGGTTTGACTCCAGCCACTGAAGGGTTTTCAGTCAACAAATGCTAGCCTCTCTCAATTAAATATATTTTAATGAGCTGACTCCAACAGAACTCCCATTTATTTTGCTCTACCTTACCCTTGATGCATTTGGAATGCAAATGATTTGATTTCAACCCATCGACAACATTGCATCTAATTAGCATATATTAAAATGAGCTCCAGGAAGCAGTGGCATGCGCATCGTGAGGAGGCCCCAGATCTGCCCCAACTTATATGCCTTGCAAAATAGAAACGCCATGCCAATGCTAACGATGTACTGGAAATGGTGAATAAATTCAAGGCTCCTATTTCAAAACTCTATTTCTTCTGCAATTCCATCACTGACTGGTGCTGGCCATGTTCGACACGTTTTGCTCAAAAGAACTGCAAAAAACATTTGCAGATAATTTTAATTGGAATATTGTAAACATAATGCACATTTTATTATGCAGAATACAAAAATATTTGACTAAAAATATAATCAATGCCAGACAGGATCATTGCTGTCGTCAAAAAGTCACAGGAGATAAGAAAGTTTAAGACACAAAATGATAGATAAGTTAATCAACCACAGTAAACCTCTCTGTGAGAGGATGATAAAAGTATATATGAACTACAAAGTATGATAATCAAAGAACTTACTTCTCATAAAGGGGAGGAATGGTAAAAAGAATAGCCTGCCCATCTCCACACTGTAACATATTTTCTCTGACCTTAGCCACAGGCAATATTGGAGCTGAAGTATAAAATGTTCCACAATTTTCTGATCCATTTTCCTGGATTGATGACAGTGGTGTTGCATCAAGCCCACACAACAATTTTGTCTGGAAATGTTGTTGTATACAAAAAATGTGAGGTATACAAAGAATAGCTCTCAGTATCTAATTTCTTTTCGACAACTGTAAAATGATATGCTGGTTTCAGATTTCACTATAAATCTCACAGCAGTGTAAATTCAAAAATATAACATCAGATGACCTCTGTACTCTGTTACCTATTTATAACTATTTCAAATTGTGCCAGGATTATTTCATATCAACAAAACTGTAAAATTGAGTAAAACCTCTTCAGGCTGACAAAAGTGAGAAAAGGTATTAGATAACATTTCTTTATGCAGAGGGTTGTTGGAGCATAGAATGTTTTGCCACAGAGAGTGGTTGAAGCAGAGACCATTACAGCCTTTAACGAAACAGCAGATAAATATTTGAAACAAAAGATACAAGGCTATTGGGAGAGCATGGGACAGTGGTATTTGGTATTAGTTTTGGATCACTTTAGAAACATAGAAACATAGAAAATAGGTGCAGGAGTAGGCCATTCGGCCCTTCTAGCCTGCACCGCCATTCAATGAGTTCATGGCTGAACATGCAACTTCAGTACCCCATTCCTGCTTTCTCGCCATACCCCTTGATCCCCCTAGTAGTAAGGACTTCATCTAACTCCTTTTTGAATATATTTAGTGATAGATATGTGGTAGAGAATTCCACAGGTTCACCACTCTCTGGGTGAAGAAGTTTCTCCTCATCTCGGTCCTAAATGGCTTACCCCTTATCCTTCGACTGTGACCCCTGGTTCTGGACTTCCCCAACATTGGGAACATTCTTCCTGCATCTAACCTGTCTAAACCCATCAGAATTTTAAACGCTTCTATGAGGTCCCCTCTCATTCTTCTGAACTCCAGTGAATACAAGCTCAGTTGATCCAGTCTTTCTTGATAGGTCAGCCCCGCCATCCTGGGAATCAGTCTGGTGAACCTTCGCTGCGCACCCTCAATAGCAAGAATGTCCTTCCTCAGGTTAGGAGACCAAAACTGTACACAATATTCCAGGTGTGGCCTCACCAAGGCCCTGTACAACTGTAGCAACACCTCCCTGCCCCTGTACTCAAATCCCCTCGCTATGAAGGCCAACATGCCATTTGCTTTCTGAACTGCCTACTGTACCTGCATGCCAACCTTCAATGACTGATGTACCATGACACCCAGGTCTCGTTGCAGCTCCCCTTTTCCTAATCTGTCATCATTCAGATAATAGTCTGTCTCTCTGTTTTTACCACCAAAGTGAATAACCTCACATTTATCCACATTATACTTCATCTGCCATGCATTTGCCCATTCACCTAACCTATCCAAGTCGCTCTGCAGCCTCATAGCATCCTCCTCGCAGATCACACTGCTACCCAACTTAGTGTCATCCGCAAATTTGGAGATACTACATTTAATCGCCTCGTCTAAATCATTAATGTACAGTGTAAACAGTTGGGGCCCCAGCACAGAACCTTGCGGTACCCCACTAGTCACTGCCTGCCATTCTGAAAAGTCCCCATTTACTCCTACTCTTTGCTTCCTGTCTGACAACCAGTTCTCAATCCATGTCAGCACACTACCCGCAATTCCATGTGCTTTAACTTTGCACATTAATCTCTTGTGTGGGACCTTGTCGAAAGCCTTCTGAAAGTCCAAATATACCACATCAACTGGTTCTCCCTTGTCCACTCTACTGGAAACATCCTCAAAAAATTCCAGAAGATTTGTCAAGCATGATTTCCCTTTCACAAATCCATGCTGACTTGGACCTATCATGTCACCCCATTCCAAATGCGCTGCAATGACATCCTTAATAATTGATTCCATCATTTTACCCACTACCGATGTCAGGCGGACCGGTCTATAATTCCCTGTTTTCTCTCTCCACCTGCCCCTCACTCTCCCCCTGCATTCCTCTCTCCACCTGCCCCTCACTCTCCCCCTGCCCTCCCCTCCCCTACCCCCCGCCCCTCACTCTCCCCCTGCCCCCTTCTCTCCCCCTGCCTCCCTCTCTCCCCCTGCCCCTCACTTTCCCCCTGCCCTCCCTCTCACTCTTCCCCTGCCCCTCACACTCCCCCTGCCCATCCCCCTGGCCCTGCCCCTCAGTCTCTCCCTGCCCTCCACCGCCCCCACCCCTCACTCTCCCCCTGCTCTCCCGCACCCCACCTGCCCCTCACTCTCCCACTGCCCTCCCCCGCCCTGCCCCCCCAGTCTCCCCATGCCCTCGCTCTCCCCCTGCCCTTTCTCTCCCCCTGCCCCTCACTCTCCCCCTGCCCTCCCCTCCTGCCCCTCACTCTCCCCCTGCCCCTCACTCTCCACCTCTACTCCCCCGTGTCCCTCACTCTCCCCCTGCGCTCCCCCCGCCCCTACACTCCCCCTGCCCTCTCTCTCCCCCTGCCCTCTCTCTCCCCCTGCCCCCACCCCGCCCCTCACTCTCCCCCTGCCCCTCACTCTCCCCCTGCCCTCCCCCTGCCCTCACTCTCCCCCTGCCCTCTCCCCTGCCACTCACTCTTACCCTGCCCCCCCAGCATCTCACACTCCGCCTGCCCCACCCCCCCAACCCCAGGCCTTCACTCTCTCCCTGCCCACCCCCCTTCCCTTCACTCTCACCCTACCCCCAGCCCATCACTCTCCCCCTGCCCCCCCCAGCCTCTCACTCTCCCCCTGACCACCCACCCCCACTGCCCCTCACCCTCCCCCCTGCCCCCCCCACAACCCCTCACTCTCCCCCTGCCCCCCACCACAGCACCTCACTTTACCCTGCCCTCGCAGCCTCTCACTCTCCCACTGTCCCTCCAGCCACTCACTCTCCCCCTGCCTCCCAACCCTCAGCCTGTCACTCTGCCCCTGCCCCCACCCCCAGCCTCTCACTCTCCCCCTGCCCCTCCAGCCTCTCACTCTCCCCTGCGCCGCCCCAGCCTCGCACTCTCCCCCTGCCCCCCAACCCTCAGCCTCTCAAGCTCCCCCTGCGCCCCTCCCGCAGCCAATCACTCTCCCCTACCCTCCCCCTACCCTCCCCCTGCCCCTACTCTCCCCCTGCCCTCTCTTTCCCCCTGCCCCTCACTCTTCCCCTGCCCTCCCCCCTGTCCCTCACTCACCCCCTGCCCTCACTCTCCCCTGCCCCACTCTCCCCCTGGCCTCGCCACTACCCCTCACTCTCCCCTGCCCTCCCCCCACCCCCTACCCTCACTCTCCCCCTGCCCTCCCCCCCTGCCCCTCATTCTCCCCCTGCCCTCCCACCACCCCCTACCCTCACTCTCCCCCTGCCCTCCCCCGGCCCCTCACTCTCCCCCTGCCCTCTCCCCCTGTCCTCCACCCCTCTCCCCCTGTACTCCCCCCATTTCTCCCCCTGTCCTCTCCCCCTTCCCCCACTCCTCCTGTCCTCCCCCTGTCCTCCCCCCTCTCCCTCTGTCCTCACCCCCCTGCCCCTGCCCCTCACTCTCCCCCTGCCCTCCTCAACTGCCCCCCCTCTCCCCCTGCCCTACCCCATTCCTGTCCCCCCTACCCCCCTCTCCCCCTGCCCTCCCCCCGCCCCCCTCTCCCCCTGCCCTACCCCCTCTCCCCCTGCCCTCCCCCTGCCCCTTCCCTCACTCTCCACCTGCCCTCCTCACCTGCCACCCCCACTCCCCTTGTCTTCCCCGCCTCTCACCCTACCCTCCGCCCCTGCCCTCCCCCACTGCCCCTCACTCTCCAGCTGCGCCCCCCGCCCCTCACTCTCCCCCAGCCTCTCACACTCCCCCAGCCTCTCACGCTCCACCTGCCCATCACTCGCCCCCTCACTCTCCCCCATGCCCCTTGCTCTCCCCTCTGCCCCTCACTCTCCCCTGCCCTCCCCCCGCTGCCCCTCACTCTCCCCCCTGCCCTCTCCCCCGCCCCTCACTCTCCCCCTGCCCTCCCCTCCCCCCCTTCCCCTCACTCTCCCCCTGCCCCCTTCTCTCCCCTGCCTCCCTCTCTCCCACTGTCCTCCCCCGCTGCCCCTCACTCTCCCCCCTGCCCTCCCCCTCTGCCCCTCACACTCCCCCTGCCCATCCCCCTGGCCCTCTGCCCTTCCCTGCCCCTGCCCCTCACTCTCCCCCTGCCCTCCTGCCCCTCACCCCTCACTCTCCCCCTGCCCTCCCCACCCCACCTGCCTCTCACTCTCCCACTGCCCTCCTCCCGCCCTGCCCCCCCACTCTCCCCTTGCCCTCGCTCTCCCCCTGCCTCTCACTCTCCCCTTGACCTCCCCTCCTGCCCCTCACTCTCCCCCTGCCCTTCACTCTCCCCCTGCCCTCGCCGTGCCCCTCACTCTCCCCCTGCGCTTCCCCCCTGCCCCTACTTTTTCCCCCTGCCCCTCACTCTCTCCCTGCCCTCCCCGCCCCTCACTCTCCCCTGCCCCTCACTCTCCCACTGTCCTCCCCCCGCTGCCCCTCACTCTCCCCCCTGCCCTCCCACCCGCCCCTCACTCTCCCCCTGCCCTCCCCTCCCCTCACCCCACCCCTCACTCTCCACCTGCCCCCTTCTCTCCCCCTGCCTTCCTCTCTCCCCCTGCCCCTCACTCTCCCCCTGCCCTCCCATCCCCTCCCGCCCCCTTCTCTCACCCGGCCTCCCTCGCTCCCCGTGCACCTCACTCTCCCCCTGCCCTCCCTCTCACTCTCCCCCTGCCCTTTCTCTACCCCTGCCCCTCACTCTCCCCCTGCCCTCCCCTCCTGCCCCTCACTCTCCCCCTGCCCCTCACTCTCCCCGTCCTCCCCCGTGCCCCTCACTCTCCCCCGCCCCTACACTCCCCCTGCCCTCTCTCTCCCCCTGCCCCTCACTCTCCCCCTCGCCCTCCCCCCGCCCCTCACTCTCCCCCTGCCCCTCACTCTCCCCCTGCCCTCCCCTGCCCCTCACTCTCCCCCTGCCCTCCCTCTCCCCCTGCCCTCTCCCCTGCCCCTCACTCTCACCCTGCACCCCCCCCAGCCTCTCACACCCCGCCTGCCCACACCCCCAGCCTCTCACTCTCTCCCTGCCCCCAGACCCCCAACCCCAGGCCTTCACTCTCTCCCTGCCCACCCCCCTGCCCTTCACTCTCACCCTACCCCCAGCCCCTCACTCTCCCCCTGCCCCCCCCAGCCTCTCACTCTCCCCCTGCCCCCCCCCCACAACCCCTCACTCTCCCCCTGCCTCTCAACCCTCAGCCTCTCACTATGCCCCTGCCCACACCCCCCAGCCTCTCACTCTCCCCCTGCCCCACCCCCCAGCCTCTCACTCTCCCCCTGCCCCACCCCCCAGCCTCTCACTCTCCCCCTGCCCCACCCTCCAGCCTCTCACTCTCAACCTGCCCCACCCAGCCTCTCACTCTCCCCCTGTCCCCCCAGCCCCTCATTCTCTCCCTGCCCCCCCCAGCCTCTCACTCTCCCCCTGTCCCCCCCCAGCCCCTCACTCTCCCCCTGCCCCCCCCAGCCCCTCACTCTCCCCCTGTCCCCCCAGCCCCTCACTCTCTCCCTGCTCCCCCCAGCCTCTCACTCTCCCCCTGCCTCTCCCCCAGCCTCTCACTCTCCCCCTGCCTCTCCCACAGCCTCTCACTCTGCCCCTGCCCCCACCCCCGCAACCCCAGGCTTTCACTCTCTCTCTGCCCACCCCCCTGCCATTCACTCTCACCCTACCCCCAGCCCCTCACTCTCCCCCTGCCCACCCCCCCACAGCCCCTCACTCTCCCCCTGCCCCTCCCACAGCCCCTCACTCTCCCCCTGCCCCCCACCCCAGCACCTCACTTTACCCCTGCCCCCCCAGCCTCTCACTCTCCCCCTGCCCCTCCAGCCTCTCACTCTGCCCCTGCCCAACAAACCCCCAGCCTCTCACGCTCCCCCTGCGACCCTCCCGTAGCCCCTCACTCTCTCCCTGCCCCCCACCCCAGTCTGTCACTCTCCCCCTGCCCACCCCCCAGCCCCTCACTCTCTCCCTGCCCCCCCACCCCAGCCTCTCACTCTCCCCTTGCCACGCCCCAGCCCCTCACTCTCTCCCTGCCCCACCCCCAGCCTCTCACTCTCCCCCTGCCCACCCCCCCAGCCCCTCACTCTCCCCCTGCCTCTCCCACAGCCCCTCACTCTCCCCCTGCCTCTCCTGCCCCCCCAGCCTCTCACACTCCCGCTGCCCCTCCGGACCCCAAGCCCCTCACTCTCCCCCTGCCCCCCCCACAGCCCCTCACTCTCCCCCTGCCCCCCACCCCAGCACCTCACTTTACCCCTGCCCCCCCAGCCTCTCACTCTCCCCCTGCCCCTCCAGCCTCTCACTCTGCCCCTGCCCAACAAACCCCCAGCCTCTCACTCTCCCCCTGCCCCCCCAGCCCCTCACTCTCCCCCTGCGCCTCTCTCCCCCTGCCCCCCTCCCAGCCCCTTACTCTCACCCTGCCCCCCCCGCCCCCAGCACCTCACTCTCTCCCTGCCCTCCTCAACTGACCCCCCCTCCCCCTGCCCTCCCCCACCCCATCACCCCTAGCCCCCCTCTCCCCCTGCTCTACCCCCTCTCCCCCTGCCCTCCCCCTCTCCCCCTGCCCGCCTGCCCCTGCCACTCACTCTCCCCCTGCCCTCCTCACCTGTCCCTCACTCTCCACCTGCCCTCTTCACCTGCCCCCCCACTCCCCTTGTCCTCCCCGCCTGCCCCCCCTCTCACCCTGCCCTCCGCCCCTGCCCCTGCCCTCCCCCACTGCCCCTCACTCTCCCGCTGCGCCCCCCGCCCCTCACTCTCCCCCAGCCTCTCACGCTCCCCCTGCTCCTCGCTCGCCTCCTCACTCTCCTCCATGCCCCTCGCTCTCCCCTCTGCCCCTCACTCTCCCCACTGCCCTCCCCCCTACCCTTCACTCTGCCCCTGCCCTCCCCCCACCCCCTACCCTCACTCTCCCCCTGCCCTCCCCTCCTGCCCCCCACTCTCCCCCTGCTCTCCCCCCCGCCACACAGTCTCCCCCTGCACTCTCCCCCTGCTCTCCCCCTGTCCTCCCCCCACCACACAGTCTCCCCCTGCACTCTCCCCCTGCTCTCCCCCTGTCCTCCCCCCACCTCTCCCCCTGTCCTCTCCCCCTCCCTCTGCTCTCCCCCCGCCCCACAGTCTCCCCCTGCCCTCTCCCCCTGTCCTCCCCCCACCTCTCCCCCTGTCCTCTCCCCCTCCCCCCCCTCCCTCTGTCCTCACCCCCCCGCCCTCCTCAACTGCCCTCCTCTTCCCCCTGCCCTCCTCCACCCCTGACCCCCGATCCCCCTCTCCCCCTGCTCTACACCCTGTCCCCCTGCCCTCCCCCTGCCACTGCCATTCACTCTCCCTCTGCCCTCCTCACCTGCCCACCCCCACTCCCCTTGTCCTCCCCGCCTGGCCCCCCTCTCACCCTGCCCTCCGCCCCTGCCATCCCCCACTGCCCCTCACTCTCCCGCTGCGCCCCCCGCCCCTCACTCTCCCCCAGCCTCTCACGTTCCCCCTGCCCCTCACTCGCCCCCTCACTCTCCTCCATACCCCTCGCTCTCCCCTCTGCCCCTCACTCTCCCCTGCCCTCCCCCGGCTGCCCTCCCCCTGCCCCTCACTCACCCCCTGCCCCCTTCTCTCCACCTGCCCCCTTTTCTCCCCCTGCCTCTATCTCTCCCCCTACCCCACACTCTCCCCCTGCCCCTACTCTCTCCCTGCCCCTCACTCTCCCCCTGCGCTCCCCCCTGCCCCTACTCTCCCCTTGCCCGTACTCTCCCCCTGCCCTCGCTCTCCCCCTGCCCCTCACTCTCCCCCTGTCCTCCCCCCTGCCCCTCATTCACCCCCTGCCCTCACTCTCCCCTTGCCCTCCCCCCTGCCCCACTCTCCCCCTGCCCTCCCCCTACCCCTCATTCTCCCCCTGCCCTCCCCCCTACCCCTCATTCTCCCCCTGCCCTCCCCCCTACCCCTCATTCTCCCCCTGCCCTCCCCCCTACCCTTCACTCTCCCCCTGCCCTCCCCCCACCCCCTACTCTCCCCCTGCCCTCTCTTTCCCCCTGCCCCACACTCTCCCCCTGCCTCTCCCCCTGCCCTCCCCCCACCCTGCCCCTCACTCTCCCCCTGCCCCTCCCCCTGCCCTCCCCCCACCCACCCCTCACTCTCCCCCTGCCCCTCACTCTCACCCTGCTCTCCACCTCGCCCCACAGTCTCCCCCTGCCCCTGTCCTCTCCCCTCTCCCCCTGTCCTCCCCCCACCTCTCCCCACAGTCTCCCCCTGCCCCTGTCCTCTCCCCTCTCCCCCTGTCCTCCCCCCACCTCTCCCCTGTCCTCCCCCCTCCCCCTGTCCTCCCCCGCCTCCCTCTGTCCTCACCCCCCATGTCCTCCCCTCCTGCCCCGCCCCTCGCTCTCCCACTGCCCTGCTCAACTGCCCCCCCCTCTCCCCCTGCCCTCCCCCACCCCGTCCCCCCTACCCCCCACCCCCCTCTCCCCCTGCTCTCCCCCCTCCCGTCCCCCCTACCCCCCACCCCCCTCTCCCCCTGCTCTCCCCCCTCTCCCCCTGCCCCTGCCACTCACTCTCCCCCTGCCCTCACCTGCTCCCCCCCCCCCACTCCCCTTGTCCTCCCCGCCTGCCCCCCCTCTCACCCTGCCCTCCGCCCCTGCCCTCCCCCTGCCCCTGCCCCTCACTCTCCACCTGCTCTCCCGCCCGCCCCAGTCTCCCCCTGCCCTCTCCCCTGTCCTCCCCCCACCTCTCCCCCTGTCCTCTCCCCCCTCCCCCCCTCCCTCTGTCCTCACCCCCCCCTGCCCTCCTCAACTGCCCCCCTTCTCTCCCTGCCCTCCCCCACCCAAGACACCCTAACCCCCTCACCCCTGCTCTACCCCCTCTCCCACTGCCCTCCCCTCTCCCTCTCCCCCGCCCCTGCCACTCACTCTCCCCCTGAACTCCTCACCTGCCCCCCACTCCCCTTGTCCTCCCCACCTGCCCCCCCCTCTCACCCTGCCCTCCGCCCCTGCCCTCCCCCTGCCCCTGCCACTCACTCTCCCCCTGCCCTCACCTGCTCCCCCCCCCCACTCCCCTTGTCCTCCCCGCCTGCCCCCCCTCTCACCCTGCCCTCCGCCCCTGCCCTCCCCCACTGCCCCTCACTCTCCCGCTGTGCCCTCCGCCCCTCACTCAACCCCAGCCTCTCACGCTCCCCCTACCCCTCGCTCGCCCCCTCACTCTCCCCCATGCCCCTCATTCTCCCCCTGCCCTCCCCCCTACCCTTCACTCTCCCCCTGCCCTCCCCCCACCTCCTACCCTCACTCTCCCCCTGCCCCTCACTCTCCCCCTTGCCCCTCACTCTCCCCCTGCCCTCACCTGCTCCCCCCCACCACTCCCCTTGTCCTCCCCGCCTGCCCCCCCTCTCACCCTGCCCTCCCCCACTGCCCCTCACTCTCCCCGCTGTGCCCTCCGCC